>NW_026000082.1:38897254-38928981 GCF_001458135.2 Marmota marmota marmota
AAAAAAAAAAAAAAAAAAAAAAAAAAGACTAACATAGGTCAGTACCCAAGGTCAGTCAGTACCCAACTCATTGTGGGTTTTTGGTCCAGTCTTAAAGGACAAGGGCTAGGAGACATCAGGAATCCAAGTCCAAATCAGGCATGGTGGTGCACACCTGTAGTCCCAGCTGCTTGGGAGCCCATGAGTTTGGATTCTGTCTCAAAAAAAAAATAATAATAATAATGCAGTTTTTGCCATGTGACTTTGAACAAGTGACCTGCTGTCTTGAGCCTCATAACCCTCACCACAGATCGGGGATGGAGGGCTGACGAGCTCTTATTTGCCTGCCTACCTGGGAGTGTTGTTTGTGAAGTCAGACATAACGACTTAGGAACTGCTTTAAAAAAACCCAGGGCTGCACTCCGAGAAAAATACAGGAGTACACAGAAGGCCAAACACCAGGAAAATCTGGAGAAAAATCTTTTTTAAAAAACTTCAAAAATTTATTTACAGCAAGAAAAAAAAAATAAGTCTTTTCATCAATGTTTTGGGGCAATGAGAATTTTTTCCATGACTTCACATTTCCAAGGTGGTTGGCAGTGGGGTAATTTACCCCCCGAGGAGTCACTGGTACATAGTAGGTGATCAATAAATGGTATGTGGTCATTGGTAGGACTGTGCATTTCATGGAGAGACATGAAAGCATTCCTGGTGGTGTGACCAGCTCTGGCTTGGGCATAGACTGGGAGGTGGCTGTGAGGACACTGGTTTGGTTTTAGTGAAAAGTGTGTGTGTCCAGGCCTTGAATACTGGGCGGAGTAGTTGGCATTTCCCCAGGAGTCAGTAAGGGACCCATCAGAGGGACCATCTGTTCTCTGCAGGTGGACCGTGGGTACCTGTCAGGCCCACTAGCCAGGAATGAGGAATCAACCTGCTCAGTCCTGTGCCCGACCCCTGTTGGGCAAATAAGGCCACATCGCCCATCTCCCTGGGCCTCCTCTTCCCTGAGTGTGCAAGGGAGAGGGCTCCAGCATCTTCCACCTGTGATGTTCCCACCAGGGAACAAGTTGCTCTGAGCGAAGACCCGGCCCTATCGTCTACACAGGAAGTCAGGACCTTGTGCTCCTCCCTGGCCCTGCCCCTCTAGCGGGGGGCAATGGCCCAGTCTCCGTGGCCTCCTGACCTCTGTGCCAGGGGTGGAGGACTTGCTCTTGCAGCGACTCCAGTGAGCTGAGCTGGTGGTTGTGTTGCGCGATCCTTGGGTGCGTTGCATCTCTGGGGAAATCAAGATGTTTCTTGCTAACTGTTCCCGGGGCTCCTCTGAGAATTTGGGACTGCTGGCAGAATGCAGGAGGGACAGTGGGTGAGGACCAGACACCTGAGCACTTGAGAGGCCGTGACCTCCTCCAGGCCACAGGAGCCACGTGCGTCTGTGGCCAGGTTGCTGGAGGAAGCAGAGGGGAAGGTGGGGGTGGCCCTTGAGCCCTGGGCCCGAGTGTGTGAGGGAGAGAGGCTGACTCAGCTCGGAGGACAGCCCTCTCCAAGCCCCACTCCTGAGCCGGGCCTGCAGTGACCTGGGGGATTTCTCTCTGCTGTGGAGCTCGGGGCCGGCCCGGCGGGGGCAGCTCTCATCTCTCGGCAACCCCAGGTGCTGCGGGGTGCCACCTGGCTGCCGTGGGCCAGCAGCACACTGCCACCTCTTCCCTGGCCTTGGAGGTCCAGAAAGAGGCCACATACCCCAAAGACTGCTGCAGACCCTCGTGCCAGTCCAGGTGGCAGGCTCAGGAGGCCACTTTGCTAGACTCTGGGTAGGCGGTTTGAACCTTGCCCTGTTCACACCTGCGTCTGCTAGAGGTGAGAGTTTGCCCAGGTGCACAGGCGCTCTTCAGGGCCCCCCTCTCCAGGGCTTCCGGCCCCCAGAGACAGGGCTGGGCGGAGCCCCTAGGACAGAGTCCCCTCCTGTCCCAGTCTCCAGGCCCGCAGCCCTCCTTGGCTGGAGAGGGGGCCTCTGAAGGGGCTCTGCTCCCTGCCCTGTGCACTCAGGGATCCCGGGAGGATTCTGGTGCAGGGAGAAGCGGCGCTAGGCTGAGCTCTGGAGCCCAGATGGGGCGTTAACCGAGCACTAGTGTGTGCCAGGCCTGTGGCGGGCACTATGTGTGGACCCATCCCATTTACTCCCCAGAGCAACTGTTATTAGCAACCATAAGAAGCTCAGAGAGGTTAATAGCCTGTCCAAGGTCACCCAGCTGGTGAGAGACTGGGGCTGAGTTTTGAATGAAGGCTGTTGGGTTCACTTTTAACCACTTCCCTGCACCAGTGTGGAATGAGATGAGGAGGGGAAGGGCCTAGGGGGTGGAAGCAGTTCCGGGTGGGGCTGTGGCCATGGGGACAAGGCTGCCCCAGGAAATCTGGGGATCTTTCCTTCAGTTCTGCCCATCAATCTGTCACTGCCAGCATGGAGGAGGGGGTGTTCCCACGACAGGGAGGAAGGTGGGCATCACTGGGCATCCCAGAACCTCTCCTGATGCCTGCCCTGCCCCCCCAGACCTCAGAACCAGCAGCACTCTGAGGTGAGGTGGAGCCCCAGAGCCACATCACATGGGGCCTGGGGCGGTGCTGTGGCTCAGGGGAAGAGACGTGGGTTTGGATTCAGTATCGATGTCAGCTGTGTGCCCCCAGGCCCACTGCCCCACCTCTCTGGACCTCAGTTTTCTCAGCCACAGAATGGGGGAAGGGAGAATAGCATCTACGAGAGGAGTCCTGCCAGCCCCCTGGGCTCTGGTACAACCCAGAAAAGCCCTTTGTGAATTGCTACCATCAGGCATAATCATAATAATTATTATCTGTAAAATGAGGAGGTTGGACCAGCTGATCTCCGTGGGCTCCTCTCCAGCTCTGATGCAGAGGATTTCTCAGGTTTCGGAGCTGGGAGTTCGCACAGACAGCGCGGGCTGGGAGAGGCCAGGGTCAGTGGGAACCTCTCCAAACCTTCCCCTTCATCCTCTTCCCCATCCCAGCCCAGGCTGCTGAGTCCCAGGGATAGGAGTTTGAGCTGCACCCCTGCCCCTTCCTGAGAGGCTCCCCACCTGCTTGCCCTCACGGGCTGGGCTGCCCAAGAAAATCAGAGCAAGAAGGGCCCTTGGAGAGCCCTTGGGATGGAGAAAAGGAAACTGGGGCCCAAGAGGAGTAGGGATCTGCCCGCAAGCACAGCACGCTGTGAGCCAGGTGGAGCTGGGCTTCAGACAGCCGACCTAGGGCATTGGTGGAGGGCTTATGATGAGGCCCTGGGCCTGACGGGGGCTGAGGGTCAGAGGTGAGGCCACAAGGCAGGGAATCCCCAGACACCCACCAGCAATGGCTGCCTCTCCTTCTCTCATCCTCAATCCAGCCAGACTGGCATTTGTGACCTCTTTCTCTGCCTCTCCCGCCTGCCCAGGTGCACCTGGTTTACCCTGGGGAGAAATGGCGGGGATGGGGGCATGATGTAGCAGGGGTTCCTGAGCTCTGTGCACCTAGAGAAAACCCTGCTGGCCACAGCTTTAATACCCACCACGACGCAGGCCTCTGTGGGCGCGAGGCACAGTGCTGCTCTGTGTGAGCTCCCCTCTGTCAGCGCTCACCCCCAGCCACCAGCTAGAGCCGACGTTCCCCATCTTCCACTGTGGGCACCGAGCCCCACTCTTGATGCGCCTGTTCCTGTGCCCCTCCCGCTGCCCACTCCGCCCTGCGGTGTCCAGGCCTTGGGACCAGCCTGTGGGATTATGCCTTTGGCACCTTAGTTCCTGGAGGGCAGGGCTTTGGCCAAGCAGCAAGTGTCCCACTCTGCATTTCCCACTCTGCATCTCAGGAAGGTGCCTTGGGAGGGTGGGGAGTATCGCATCTCTGTGACGGGTGTGGAGGTCCCACCCCACCCCAGCCCTGAGGTCAGGGAGGCCTTCTGACCTCTGCAGATACCAGGGCAGAGCAGCCGGAGCAGGGCCATGTGGGTGTCTGACACTTTCTTCTTGGCAGCAGTGTCCCTGAGAGTGACTCAGAGCAGAGTGAGCGCTTCAGAGGTCTTTACCGCCACTGCTATTTCCACCAACCTTTGGGGAAGCCCCTGGGAACCTCTGTTTCCTCATCTGTGAAATGAGGAAGATGGTTGGACCTAATTTTCATGGGAGATGTGCTGGGCACAGGGCGTCGGAAGCTAGTAGTCGGCTGTTGGTGGTGGACTGGGATGTGCACCACGGGGACCGAGGTGCCCAGGAGCAGCTCAAGAGCGGAAGCTGCAGTTTGCCAGCCTCGGTTTCCCCGTCAGGCCTGGCAGACAGACAACTCTCGCGTGACCTGCCTCATCGGGCTGTTGTGAGGATCGCAGAGGTCCCAGGGCGTGCACCGAGGAGCTAAGGGCGGGTGGGAGAGGGAGCGGAGGGAACACCGTGGGCGGTGGCACAGGTGCCGCTATTGTGGCTCGCAGGTGTGCCATTGTGGGCTGGGAGAGGCGCGGCGGTCGGTGCGGGCTTGGGGGCCGCCTCCGCGCGAGGGGAGGGGTGAGGGAGCGGGGGTCGGGAGGGAGATTGCCGCCGAGACGCGGGGCGGCTCCGGGTCCCCACTCTTCAGGGAGAGAGTCTAAGGGGCGCAACCCCGGGGCGCTGTCCCTGGTCCTGGAGCTCGTCCGACTCTGGACTGCAGTTCCTGTTTTGGCCAGTGGAGGGCGCCAGGGACCGCGGCGGACTCTAGGCTCGTGTGAGACTGTTTTGAAAAACATTCTTTATTTTCCTGAAATAATATTCTTTTGTAATAAGCCAACCCACCCACCTAACTTCAAAAACCTACGATATACTCCCATAAAAAAGGCAAAAAGCCGCCTTCTCGCCTAGATGGATGCTCTGGCACGGCTACTTCAAAGGATAGAAAAATGAAAATCAAACGCTTTTACCTAATGTAAAAACACACGTTTCCGCTCAGGAGCGTGAACTCACCCACCGTACCTGACCTCTAGTTCAGAACAGCTAAAGTACTTGTATCTCTGAAAATTTTTATTATGGATTAGAGCCACAACAGAAAAATACTCATGCAAACCATGAGCTAAGTTCTAGAATGATCTACCCAGGCTGTTAACCCACATGAAGGGCCACGGATACACAAGTCTTCCTCAAGCGAGACTGTCCCTGACACAGCTTGCTCATTTCCACCCTCTGAATGACAGTGGTCAGTGACCCCAAGTAGTTGCTGAGGACCAAAACCACCTTCATATATTCCTGTAATGTCCTTTAGGGGGCAGAATCCACCCCCGAATTGAGAGTCACTGCCAAGGCCAGGGTGTTTTTTTTGTTGTTGTTGTTTGTTTGTTTAATAAATATTGCTTTGGTTGTAGATGGACACAGTACCTTTATTTATTTTTTAAAATTTTATGTGGTGCTGGGGATCAAAGCCAGGGCCTCACACATGCTAAGCAAGTGCTCTGCCACTGAGTCACAGCCACAGCCCCAGGGCCAGGGTTTTATGGATGGCGAAGGGCTCACAGAGTCCCAAGCTGTCTGGCTGACTGGGAGGGGTATGTTAAGGGACTGTCCCCTGCCCCCATCTTACAGATGACTAGCAGAGACCAGAAGCGGGAAGCAGGTTTCACTAGGAAACAGCAAGTGGCCGATGGAACGGGGCGGGGGGCATACCCATGACTCCTGACCCCTGTCCAGGGCTCAGTCAAGCCGGCTGCCCTGGGTGGAACTCTGGATATCAAGCCCAGCCTTGTCCCTCCCTGCTTTGCCCACCTGCCCCTAAAAAAGGACGGAAATGGCCATGCCCTAACAGGAAGGCAGCAGAGGGAGGCTGGCTAGATCCCAGGCTGTGCCATGTGAGAGTGGCCTTGGCCTCTCCTTTGCTCTCCCTGGGAATATGATGGCTGTATACCCCTCGGATCCACGAAGAGCCATCCTCTCCTACTTTGTTTCCCTCCCTCCCTCCCTCCCTCCCTCCCTTCCTTCCTTCCTTCCTTCCTTCCTTCCTTCTGTTATTGCCATCGCAGTGTTGGGGATGGGACCCAGGGCTTCATGCATGCTGGGCAAGCACTTTACTGAGCTACATCCCAGCCATCTCCTGCTTCATTTCCTCACAGTCATTAGCTGGGTGCTCTGTGCGTGTGATGTGAGTAAATGTGTGTACTGTGTCCTCTTGTATGAAAACAATATGATCTCAGTAAGGATCTGTGATTTCTGTGCATGGATCTGTGGTCCTCGGTGTGTGTTCATGTGCGTGTGCAAACTCAGCCCTGGTCACACACTGACTTGGGACCTGTGGGCATAGCTCCATTAGACCTTTGCACACGTGTGTGCATGTGAGTTTGCAGCGTGGGGGCTGACATTCATGTGAGCATATGCACATACCTTTGATTTTACTGCGGTCTCCAGGCACGAGGTAGATGTCCCTATGCATATGCATGGTACCAGGGCCAAAGGCATTTGTGACCCTGGAAAGTTTTCATGCAGCTGTGCACACGGGTCCACCAGAGACTTTGTCTATCTTGCTCATTCTCTGAGCAAGAGAAAATGCCGGGCACCCAGCAAGTGTTCAATATGTATTTACTGGATGATGGAAGGAAGGGGAAAGAGAGAAATGAGTGCATAGTACATGCCCCAGTTTCCAGAAGGACTTGAGGCACACAGTTTGTGTGGAGACCAGAGATCCAGCCTCAGGGGTGGGGGTGTGAGTGGGGACATTTACTGTGGTCATTCTGACCAGCCAGATTATCCTGGTCCCTAAATAGGCAGGGATCTCAGGAACCACTGAGTGGGGTACAGATCTCATTGCCACAGCAGGGAATGGTTGGGGTAGGAACTGCTCCGGGGCAGCTGGCTGCTTGGGGACGGGGTGTGAGCCAAGCCACACTGACTCCTCCCTCCTCTCTAGTGCCTGTGGGGACCCCCCACACACTTCTCCAGGAGTTCAGGGTTTGCAGTCCCGGGATTGGTGGGTGTGGCTTGGCTGGAAAGGCCCCGGCTAAGGAAGGGTAATGAAGCTTCGGGAGCTGGTGGACTTCTCCCAGGATGGCACTGGCTTCCGTTCTCCTCCACCCAGCACAGAGAGGGTGGGCGGTTAGGAGAGGAGCAAACTGAGGCCGGAGGAACCCTGATGAATGCAAAGCCACACAGGAGCGATCTGGACCAGGGCAGGGAGCCCAGGGCTGCCCCGTCTCCTGCCCAGGCAGATATCCTGAATGAGAATGACTCGGCAGGGGAGGAAGTGCTTGGGGACCCTGGCGAGAGTTGGCCCTGCCAATCCCATCTGGAGCCCAGGCCCGACAACCTCCCCTGGCTGCCCCTCCCTCTGCCCTTGCCTTTCAGCTGCCAAGAGCTGGGAAGGGGGAGCTGGAGGCAAGTGGGTGGAAGTCGGAGTTCAAGGTGGGGTGAACTTCAGAAGGGAGCTCTGCAGCCCTGCACCCCTCCGCCCCCCCTCGTCCTCACACAGCCGGGCACGTGGCTGAAGAACCTGAACAAATCTAGGAGGCGGAGAAGGAGAGCTTCCTTCTAGAGGAAGGCCAGGACCCCAGAGAGCAGCCGGCTCCAGGGGGAGTCAAGGCAGAAGGGGGCTGCACCTCACCCCCAGCGATGGCAACGACTTCCCAGTGCCAGTCTGCAAACATCCGGGTCGGTGGGTGTTAAATAATGTGTTTGTGGTCACAAAGCCAGGAAGCACCACAGTCTGCCCCAGGGCGGGTCCCTTATTAAGCAGCCCCTGTGCGTGTGTGTCCGTGTGGTGCACAAGCCTGTTTATCCGTTTGTCTGTCTTGGAGGTTGCTCCACTTGCACGCACATAGATCTGCCCAGTTCTTTCCATCATCTGCAGGATTCTGTCCGGTGTAAATGGAACATAATTTATTTATCAAGTTGCCTCTGGATGGCCATTAAGTTTGTTTTGGAATTCTTATTAATAAACCTTTGCTAGCCTTACAGAAATGGCAATTTCATAAATTAAGCCCGACACAAACGATGCTGCGGCAAATGTCTTAACCAGCACATGCCAGATACGATTCTCAGTGCTTTATGATTCATAATTAATTTAATACCTGGCAAAACCCTTAGAAGCAGGTATTTTCATCATCGAACCTACTTTGCAGATGAAGAAATTGAGGCACAGAAAGATTAAGTAACTTTCCTAGGTCACACAGCTGACAAGTGGGAGCACTGGGATTTGAACATGGGAGGGTTCACTAGGATGAGGAGATAGCGCCCACCTCTCTCCCTCATCCTTGGCTTTTAGTCTTGGGGCTCATGTGCTGTGAGGAGGAGAGTAGATTCTTGGAGGGGTCTTGCAGGTTGAGGAGGCACATTTAAATTCTGCTGCCAGGACTTGGCCAGGAAGTGTCCTGTGCATCTCTGGCTGAGGGAACGTGACCCCCATTAACCACCCCACCCCCACCCTTGCCAAGGAGGCAGCTGTGCTGGCCAGAACCCAGAGGCTGGAGTCCACACTGGGCTCTTTGTCCTCGGTGGGAACCCTGCGGCCCCCTTGGCCCCTCTCAAGGGCCCGCTGTCCCAGCACCAGTGGGGCCTCCCAGGGGCCAGGCCTGGCTGGGAAGCTTGGCATGTTGGGGCTCCTTGGCCTCCCTGCCAGCTGGGCCTGTAGAGTCCACTCAGGAGTCACTCGCTCTGAAGCGAGCCTGGCGAGGCTGTGCCCATGTGCAAGGGGGTGCAGCAGCGCACATGGGGCTGGAGGCTTGGGCCCCAGGCCTAGCACTGTGTGTACCCCCAGAACCCAGGCCTAGCTCTGGATCCTCTTGCACCCCACCCAGCCCCTCTCTGGAAGCCTCTGCAGCTTCCACTTGGGAAGGAAAGAAGGAGGGACTTCCTCAGCCTCAGGCGAACCTGGGGCTCCCAGAGCCTCTCAGGAGGCCACCTGACTGCCCTGTGCCGAGGGGCCTCCCACTGCAGGGTTCTGCCCCACCCCCAGTCTGCAGCCTGGCCCAGCCCTGGCTCCAGAGGACCC
Organism: Marmota marmota marmota; assembly: GCF_001458135.2. Classification (NCBI taxonomy): domain Eukaryota; kingdom Metazoa; phylum Chordata; class Mammalia; order Rodentia; family Sciuridae; genus Marmota; species Marmota marmota. The sequence continues at coordinate 38,906,201 of NW_026000082.1, forward strand.
TGACAAGGGGAAGCCAGATGCTTCTCTGAAGACTGAAAGCTGAGGCCGGTGGGTCTAGAGGTGAGGAACCCCGGAGAGGGCTCTTTAGGGCTCCTCAGCCCACCAGAGTGCACCGGTCGTGGTGGGAGCAGGAGGGGGCTGGGGCAGATCCCCAGGTCTGGGTTTCTTATCTGAAAGGGGGGACTGGCAGTGCTGCCTGCCCCTGCCTGGGCCAGGAAGACTGTGGAGCCCTGTCCCGGCAACTGTCATTTCCCAGGGGAAGATGGTGCTAACCAGGCCCAGGCCCTGCCCCTGGGACCCTCTCACTCTTCCTCCCTCATCCCCCACTGCCCTTCCCTGCAGGTTCTTTAAACAGAAAGCCCCATGGAAACCCTCAAGGACCTAGGGACCGCCCTCTATGGGACAGCTTTTGCTGGTGGGATTGGTAAGTCCTGAGGGCAGGGCTACTGTCCCCGTGTCAGCTGACCCATCTCCACTTGGATGGGAGCACAGCTCCTGTGTTTGTTGAATGAATGAACAAATGCACGTGGGTTTTCAGGACCCAGTTCAGTTCTGCTTCCAAAGGTTGGATGGGAACCTGGGCTAGAAGAATTTTCAAGAGAAGTGGGGCGTCTGCACTGTTCCCCTCTGCTCCTCCTCCTCACCAGGGCCTGGGCCGGGGGTTCTTAAGGAGGGGATGAAGTGGGCAATAGAAGGGCTATTTCCTTTTCCTCCTTCGCTGATTCGCAGACCTGAAGAGCCGTCCGTGTCTGACCCGGGTGCGGCACTCGCCGCTGGCACTGATCGGCATTGGCTGTGTGTGTCACTGTCGGTGCCTTAACTCAGCACCTCATAGCAAGGACCCTAGGAGGCAGGCGGATCAGGCCCATGTGACAGATGAGAAATTGGCGGCATCTGCCCACGGGGCAGACCACTTTTCACGCTGGATACCCAGTTCTTGCTGGGCCCGCTGTGTCTGTCCCCTCCGAATGACGGGGTCCGGCCCGCCCACAGAGCGCGGTGGCCTCCAGAGGGGACCCAAGAGGGCCCGCAGCCGGTGTCCCTCGGTCTGCTGGGCGCTGGCCCCGGAGGCGAGGGGTGGCGGTCACCGTCTCGGAACGCCCCGCGCACCCCGCCGGCGGCGAGGCGCGCAACAGCGCCCTTCGCGCCCGCGGCCGGCAGCTGGACCGCGGCGGCGGGGCGCGGACGGCCCGGGGCTGCGCGGGGCGGGGCGCCGTTGCCAAGGTGACCGGCGCGGAGGGGCGAGCGGCGGCGGCGGCGGCTGCGGCTGCACCACCATGAGCGGCCGCAAGCGCAGCTTCACCTTCGGCGCCTACGGCGGGTAGGTGCGCGGGGCCGTGCGCTGCGGGCCGCGCCTGGGTCCCGGGCGTCCTGGGGCAGAGCGTGCGCTCGCGTGTGCGGGGCGCCGGGTGCGTGCACGGGCTCGCTGTGTTGGTGAGCGCGGGTGTTTGCGCGCGTGTTCCGGTGCGTATCCGCGCGCACAGTGGGACGCGAGTGTAGAGGCGACCTCTACAGGGTGCCAATGGGAAGAGTGGGGACCCAGGCTGAGGCTGGGTGTGTGCGTGTGCGCTCGCACGTCTGGGTGCATGCACAGGTCTGTGGGGTGGCAGTCAGCCAGGGCGACGCCAGCTGGGGCTCCCACTCTGCCTCCAGCTGCGGGGCACTCAGAAGCCATCTACAGCCGGCCCACCCCAGGCACCTGTGCACCCCGTCTCAGCCCCCTGGTCCTGGGACACCCCCTTTCCCCAGGGCTGCTTGCCGAATGGGCCTGGAGGACTGCCAGGGAGTCGAGTGGCAGCTAGGCCACCTTGGGGTCACTACCCCTCCTGACTGAGGGCTCACCTCAGTGGGGTGCAGAGGTGGGATGGGGGAATGCTTGCCTCGGGCAGAAAGTTAGCAAATTGGAAGGAAGAGGGCTACACAGACTGGGCCCAGAGACCCTCCCCAGCCAGCCAAGGGGCTGTGTGACCTTTGCCAGGCCCTGGCTCCTGGGGTGGAGTACTTTGGGCCCCTGCATGAATGCCACTGGGACCCAGCTGGTCCTCTGGCTGGGGGATTGAGTCAAGTGCCTCCCCACCCTGGTAGCTTAGCCTCCAGGGCCCCCCCCCCCCCCCCCCCGGCTGAACGTGGGGCTGTGCGCTCCCTTTCCGGGACCTGGCTCTCTCAGGTGGAGAGGGGAGGCTGGGTTGGGCCTCCAAGCTTCCTGGTCAGCAGACGCAGAGGGGCAGCCCAGGGGGTGTGAGTGACCCTGGATGAGTCCTGGCCTCTGTGGCCTCACCCCACCCAGCACAGTTCACTCTCCACATTATCTGCCCCCTGGAGCCCCCAATCCTGCCTCCCCAGAAGACACCCCCTAGCTGGAGGAGTCCCGTTTGGGGCTCCCTTTCCATTCCCTTCTTGCCTCAGGGTAGAAGGCAAGAGTTGTTTGTTGTCCCAACAGCTGCCCAACCCCTGGGCCCCCAGCTGGTCAGGAGGGCGGTCCCTCCAGCCCCATCCCCCCAAGCCCAAGGTGCCCTTAGAAGGAATGGGGACAAGAGTCTGGGAGACACGCTCTCCTGGTGGCTGGACCCACAGGGCTTGGGAAAACAGAGCCTTAGGTGCCCCTGAACTCTTGCGGGACGGGGTGTGTGTCGGAGGAGGGGAGGGGAGGGAGGTCGTCACGCATGGTCCCTGGGTAGAGATGAGGAAGAAAACGCAGGTTCAGAAAGGTCAGTGAGTCACTGAAGGTCAGCGTAACAGCATAAGGTTGTAAAAATCAGCAGAGGGACGTCGGCCGCCGTGGCCTGGAGCAGGCATCGCCATCTTCCTGCCTGCTCGGGTCGGAGGTGCCCAGGCTGGTTCCCAGCCTGCCCAGCCCCTCCCCCACACCCAGCTGGCCTCCAACCTGTCCTAGTCAACTTCCTGTCCCGGGACTGCCTTAGCTGCCCCTGCCTCTTCCTCACTCTGTAACCCCCACACCTACCCATGTCCCTAAATGGCCCAAGGGAGATGGTGACAGCAGGGACACTCTCAGAAGCACAACCTCCTCTGGTCGCGGTGGGCAGGGTGGCATGAGTTGGGCCTGGTGTGCAGGGCAAGGCTGGTGACAGGGACGGCCCCTCACAGCTGTCCCGCTTGCTGTGTTTCAGGGTGGACAAGTCCTTCTCCCCTTGCCGGAGCGTGTGGTGAGTACTGGGGACCTTCAGGAGGGTCTGGGCTGTCTTGACTGATTCCTGGGGAAACCCCAATCCACTCATGTCCCCATAATGCCAGGCCAGATCCGCTGACCCTCCAAACGTCTTCTCAGGATATGGGAATGGGAGACCTTCCCCCTGGTACCCACACGGTCTGCTCCGTAGTGCCTTCTGGAGCTCAGCCTTGGAGTCAGATAGATCAGGCTCCCGTCTTATTCTGCCACTGCCTGTGTGACCTTCAGGGATTCGTGAACCCCTCTGAACCTCAGTTGTCTCATCTGTGAGATGGGGGTTAAGATGTTTCTGCGAGCACAAGTCTGTAAAAGTCAAGCAAACAAACCAGGCCTCACTAAAAGGGATCCTTCCTTGTCCTCCTCTCCAGTGCTTCCCACCTCAGCATGGCTCCTGGCTGGCCTGGCGGTGCCCTTCGCTTTTTCAGTAACTCCCAAACCCTCTAGTGCCACCCGGTACCCGGGCCTCAGACCCCATCCTGCATCTGACGATCCCCTTGTTCTGGAGGAGGGAAGAAGGCAGGCAGCTGCACCCGCAGCTTCTCCGACACCAAGAGGCTGTGGTGGGGGAGCAGCCCCACTCAGGATTCACTGCAGCCCGGCCGGATGCTCTGCAGGTGGGCACCTCCGGCTTTCCTGGCACCAGCACCGCGTGGGCCCAGCCAGCTGCTCCTGCTGCCACTTTGCCCTGTGGGAGGGACCCCCACTAGCTCCTGTCCTGCTTCCTGGCCCTGCTGAGAGCATCCTGGGGTCTGCAGGTCTGGTCAAAGATTCCCATTTGGCATCGGTGCCCCCCACAGTCCCCTGGGAGGCCACACACAGCAGGCGTGTCCAGGCGGAGCTCCCGGGTGGCCTTTTCATTTCCCTTTGATGCTCCCTGTGCAACCTGGGGCCAGTTTCTCTCCCTCTCTGGGCTCTCTCCTGCTGCCATGCCCAGTCAGTTTGAGTCAGTCCTACATGCGAGACAGTGTGCTGTGCCCGGGCAGGGTGGCAGGGCGATGCAGAGGTGAGGAAGGCGCCCCCTTCCATTGCAGGACTTCAGCTGCCCCTCCTCAGGGCCTACTGTGCATCATCTCTGCATCATTTTTTCTGTCTGAGGTGCTGGGGATCCAGCCCCACGCCTGGTGCATGCTGAGCCCCACCCCGACCCCCACACACACCTGGCAGGGAGGGTCTACAACCCCTGATGCCACACAGAGGGGAAAATGACTTGCCCGAGGTGACGTGGCGGCAGACGTGGGACCTGAACCTTGGTCTTTCAAACTCTGTGCAGAGCCCTGAGTCTCACTCATTCTGTCCCGAGGCTTCCAGGCCACAGGGAGGGTCTGAGCAAGAGATGGATGTGAAGGAAGACTTGGAGATGGGACCAGAAGGTCCACCCTGGGGAGCCCTGAACCAAGAGTTAGCAGCGAGGGCCCAGGACTGATAGTAACTGACCAGCTGTGTGTCTTTGGGCAAGTCGCTTCCCCTCTCTGGGCCTCAGTTGATATCTGTGAAGTAAGGATCTGGAATTCCCACCTGTTAGCCACAAGGCCTTGCCTGCACCCTCCTTGTGAGAGCTGCTGTCCAAGGTGCTAAGCTGCAGGCCCCGGAAGCCATTGGCTTAGCCCACCTGTGTACCTGGCATCTGGGTCATGCTCAGTAAATGGTGGCCATTTTGACCACCAGTGATAGTCTCCTGATATTCAGAGCTTGCCTCCTCCTTTCTGGTAGGGACTCACGTTTCCTGTCCCCAGAGTTCCCAGCCAATGGGAGCACGGCCCTGGTCAGGAACAGTGCCATGTTCTGGCACCCACCCCCCTTGGCAGGTGTGGCAGTCAGCTGTCCATTGCTGTGACAGAATACCTGAGAAAAACAGAGGAGGAAAGGTCTATCTTGGCTCAGGGCTTCCAAGGTCTCAGATCTGTGGAGAGGCCGCACATCAGGCAAGGGGCTTGTGGCAGGGCCACACTGCTCACCTCCTGGTGGCCTGGGGGAAGCAGAGAAGGCTCCAGGACACGCCCCCATGACCCACTTCCTCCCACGAGGCCCCACCTCCTGCAGTTTCCCCACTTCCTGGAGTCCACCCAAATCAGGACTCCCCTTGGACCATCCCCTTCGGAGGTGACCCGGCCACTTCCCCAAGGCCTTCTCGAGCTCCGCCCTGCTGGGGACCAGGCCTTCCCCTCAGGAGCCTTGGGAGGGTGTCCAGATCTGAGCGTGAGACACCTCCAGTCCCCACAGCCCTGGCCCCCCTCCCCCAGGCCCAGCGCTCCTGTCCTGGTCCCTGGTTCTCCCCTCAGCTGGCCTCCCCGCTGTCGGCCAAGGTCACCGTCACACATTAGTGCTCATTCCTGGAGGAGAGGAGAGAGCGTGGGTTTTGAATTCTGACAGATACGGATGGGGTCAGCCTGTGCCTTGTCCTCGCTGTGTGACCTTGGCCAGGTCCTTCCCCCTCTCTGAGCCCCCCTTGATGCTCAGCAGGTGTTTGTGGAGTTGGACCTTTCAGCCAGGTGACTTCAGGGGAGTTGAATGTGTCCCAGTCACCCTGAAGCAGGCAGCAGGCTCTGAGCCCCTCGAAGCAGGGGTTGCTGAAGTTACTTTGTGCTACCCCCCTTCCCGGTGTGTGTCACCTGACTGCCGGCCAGGCTCTGCTCTCCTCAGGTCTGTGTCCCCCACTAGGTCTTTCCGAGCTACCCCAGTCCAGTGAATGCTTCATGAGGTGGAGCTGACTCTAATGCATCCAGAGAATGGAACAAGCGAGATTTTCCTCATCTTTTTTTTTTTTCTTTTTTAAGTCAGGGCTTGGATCCTAAGGTACTGAGGTCTGGTTGAGGTCAGATGTGACCTTGGCTGGATTCCCCACCCCCACCTTTATCAGCAGGGCGTCCACAGGCCGGGAGCTCTGGGTAGGTGACCAACAGAAGAGGCAGGAGGCCCAGCGGGAGGGTGGGAGCCAGGGAGTGGCAAGGGGCTGGGCATGTGAGGTAGAGTCAAAGGGGACAGGAGGTGCAGAGGTAGGAGGGTGGTCAGGTGGGCTTGCACAGGGCAGGGGGTTCTGGGAATACCTCTCAGAAGAGGAGAGTTGACTTTGACCTTGAAACTGGGACCCTGGGGGAGGAGGAAGAACTTGTTCAGGGTTAGTGTCCGAGTGGGCTGGGCATCTTATTATGGTGGCCTCATTAGCTCATTAGTGACCTCGGTCCTGGAAGTCGGTCTTGTGGCCCCATTTTAGAGGCCAGAGTCAGTATGGGACTGGTGGAGGCTCCGGCCCAGAGTCACACGGCTGGCAAGGGCTGGACTTGAACCCAGCGCGCTCTCTGTCTCTTGCCAAGGATGGGACCTGGCTGGGTTTTGGGGCAAGGGAAGAGGGGAAAAGTGAAATGGTCCTGAATCTGAATGCCCCCAAAACAGGAGTCACTGCCCAGCCCAGCGTGTCCCACTGAGGGGCCCGCCTAGCCACTGGAGTGTCTCTCCTGACAGTGTGAGTCCCAGCCATTCCTGCCTGTGGTCAGCTTCCTGGGTCCCAGAGGCTGGGCCAGTGTTCACTGGAATTGCTTCACTTCAGCGGACTCCAGCCTGGTGGAGACTAGTACTGTGCACCCCCATTTTACAGATGAGGAAACTGAGGCCCAGAGAAGGGAAGTGGCTGGCCCCAGGTCACCCAGGCAGTGAGTGGCAAACACACCGTCACCCTGAGCCCCGGCCTTTGCCCTCACTCTCCTGGAGGCTGCTTGCCTGCCTGGGGGGCTTGGGTGGGTGGCCCCCTCCTCAGGTGGCTCCTCTCAGCAGTCGCCTGGCCAGCGGCCCTGGGGACCTGTGTGCGGCAGCAGGCAGCACGAGGCAGGCTCATTAGTGGCTCTGAAATGCCAGGCAGGCACAGCCCGCTGGGCGGCCTCATCTATTATGCATCTGGTGGGCAGGACCCAGCGGGCACGGGCCAGGGAGCCGGCTGCTGCCTCCTGAGCCCACACCTGCCACCACCTCTGGGCAGCACCTGTCCTGTCACCCTAGCGCAGTTGGAGCCTGGGGCCCACCGGGGACAGAGGCATGGATGCAGCCCCGAGCTCCTGCCTGCCCTTCCTCGCAGCCGCTTCTGAGAGGGGCTGGGGATTTGGTCACTGGGACTGAGGTGGACAGAGGTGGCCTGGATCTGAGATGCACAAGCTCCTGACTGCGTGGTCGTCACTGACTGAGCTACAAGTAACCACTGAGCACCTACTGTGTGCCGGGCATGGTCCGGGTATCGCCGAGGGAGTGGAAAATCAGCCAGCCTCAGTGCCTGTCCTCGAGAGCTCAGCGTGGCCAGCACGTCCCTCCCTCGGGCCTCAGTTTGCTCACTGTGACATGGGGGCGGGTGGGAGAGACCCTCACTAAATAGACAAGAAACCAAACCTGACGTCGGGCGGGACCTGGAGGAGGGTCATGGGCTCACAAGAGGCTTCTTCCTGAGTTCCCCGTGGGCTGGGCGGGGCTCCTCAGCACAGTGACCGGTGGCCTGCTCAGCCTCCAGCAAAGCCGAGAGTGGAGCCTGAGCTGCCTGCTTGGCCCTCAGTGTGGCCACTCAGGAGAGGTGGCATTGGAACCCAAACCAGCCATGAGAAGGGCCGGCAGTGTGGGGACAGGAGGTGCAGACAGGAAGCCGCCCGCGTGAAGGCCGATGGCAGGAACAAGCGTAGAACATCCTGCGAACGGTGACGTCAGGGTGGCTGGAGGGATGGCGAGGGGGTCAAGCTGAACTGGGTCTTGCGGTGGGACAGGAGCTTGCTTGGGTCAGTGGCCGGCGTGTCCGGGCTCCTGGCTCCGCCACATCTCAGAATCAGAATCTGGGCCTCCTGGACACTTTGGAAGTGGAAGAGGCTCTTGAGGTCCACTTTTATGGCCCCTCACTTAGCAGGGGAATCCTGTCTAATTCCTACCCTTTTGACCATTAAAAAAAGCCTTCAAGCCGTGTGGGGTGGCGCACGCCGGCATCCCAGCCAACAGGAGGCTGAGGCAGGAGGATCGCAAGTTCCAAGCCGGCCTCAGCAACTTAGCAGGGCCCCAAGCAACTTAGTGAGACGCTTCATGGAGATAAAAAATAAAAAGGGCTGGGGTGTGTCTCAGTGGTTAGCACCCCTGGGTTCTGTCCCTGGTCCAAAAAAAAAAAGAAGTTGAAGGTCTGCTTTTTTTTTTTAATAATTTTTTTTGTTTTGTTTTTATGTGGTGCTGAGGATGGAGCACTGAGCCCCAACCCCAGCCCCTGTATCTTGTTTTTTAAAGATATGATTGATGGTTGATGGTAAGAGTTAGGTTTATTTATTATGTAAACTTGGGTTCAAGATGACATTTTTAACCAGTTATCAACAATCGTTGTTAAATTGGATGATATAGAAAATACACAGGATAGTTAATCTGTCCATTGACCATTTATGCATTATTAATAAAATAATAATAATAATAATTTTTAAAAATGGGGGCTGGGGATGGAGGTCAGTGGTAAAGCGCCCCTGAGTTCAATGCCCAGGACCAAAAAGAAAGGAGGAACCGAGTCCAGACACTCACTCTGACTTTTACTTCCTCGCTGAGTGGCCTACCCCAGTCTGCTTCGCCTCTCTGAGCATCAGATCGGTAACCATGGAAACGGCAGGGCTTAGCATGAATGCATCCAGTGTGGGCCCTGGGGAACGCTCTTCCCCTCCATAAGTATTTGCATTTTGGAAGAAAAGATTCATTGATCCAAAAGGAGACTCGCGCAGGGAACGTCAGGCCTGGGGTGGCTGGTGGAGTGCATGAGGAGGAGGGGACCTTCCTGACAGCTCGGATCTCCCCGGGAGCCTGTTCATTCACTCAGCAGATTGATTCAACAAGCGGTGCTGGGGGACCCCCTCAGAGAGCCCAAGCCCGGGTCGGTAGATAGTGGACAGCCCACTCTTCTCACGGACTCTCCTTGTTTTGTTTGGTTGGGGTCGTTGGGAACTGAACCCTGCCACTGAGCCACAGCCCCAGGCCTTTTTATTTTGAGACAGTTCTCACTAAATGGCCTTGAACTGGTGATCCTCCTGCCTCAGCCTCCCGTTGGGTGGCTCCTGCAGGACTCTCAGTCTAGAAAGGGAACTGAAGATGGAGGCTGTTCTAATGGTGGTGATGGCGCTGACTGGGGTGACCTGGGTGCTGAGGCTCAGAGAATGGGTCGGGGGCTTCCTGGACAAGGTGACCATTGTGGAAGTGAGCCAGGTGCCTCGTGACAGAGCAGAGGAGAGACGGAGCTTGGTGGGGAGGAAGGCCAGTTCAAGAGAATGTTCCGGAAGAGGGGGCGGGAGGAGAGAGGCAGGGGGCGGTGTTTGCTGGGTCTGAGGTGGGCCTGGCAGGTGGCGGTGGCCGAGGCCCCTCTGGGACCTCCTGTGGTGGGCTCTGGAGGGATCCGAGCCCTAAGCTTCCGTGGGCATCTGTCCCCCTCTCCTCCCCTACGTGTGGACTTGCCCTGTGACATGGGCCTGTGTGGCTCTGTGGTTCTGGGGGCCCTGCTCCTGGTGGGACTGTGGGCACCGCCTGGGCTGCCCGCCTGCTGGGCTCAGGGAGTCGGTGGCTTCTCTGGGTTTTAGTCCCCTGGCCTTTAGAATGGGGACGGTGCGCGGCCACCGTGAGACCTGTCGTGGGAGAGGAGACCGCGTGTGCTGTGGCCTACACCAGGACCTGGCACGAGCGAGAGCCTATAGGTCCCCTCTGTTGTGGCTGTTGCCATTGTCCCTGGCCTCAGTGGGGTGGGTCAATAGCCCCCACCTCAGGGGAGGGCCAGGCAGCCCCGCTGTTCCCCACGGGCTGTGGGAGGGGAGAAGCGTTTGGACTCGGCTGGCCTGTGACAATATCACTCTTCTCTGAGGCTCATTTTCATACCTGGGGAGGACCCGCTCTGCTACGCCGCTACAGTGATGCCGTTCTGGTGGGGTTTGATCTTTGGCCTGATCCACCTGTTTGCTGTGTAACCTTAGCCTAGAGACTTAACTTCTCTGAATCTCAGTTTCCATGCCTGCAAATAGGGATGATGTTTGCCTCATAGGATTCTCTCAAGGCTTCCACTGGCCATTTGTTCATTCAGCAAATACTTATTGAGTCCCCAAATGTGCCAGGGTCTCGTGTAAGAACTGGGGACAGATGCTACGGTCCCTTACTCCACACAGGTTACCTTTCAAGGTGGGAGGCAGACATAAAGGACAAATGACAGCAGACAGATAAGGTCATTTCAGATGGGTGCTGGGTAGTGAGCGGCAGGGTGGAGTGAAGGGGCTGCCCTCAGGGCAGAGGGCCCATTCAGGGTAAGGAGCAGGCCGCCTCCTCCTGGCCCCCGCCTGACACTCCAGATGCTCTCCTGGCAGAGGCTGGAGGCCACCTTCCCTCAGACCCAGAGCTGTGGCCACAGGCAGGCCTGGGGGCAGGTGGGCATTGTGGCTGGGCCCGCAGAAAGCGGGGTCCCTGGCGGGGAACAGTCGGGTGGCACCTCCGCCGGCCGAGCCCGCCTGCTTCTCCCAGTGCCCACAGGGATGCGGGGCCCTGGCCCACAGACCCCAGGCCCGTTTCAGGAGGGACCTGGGGTGAGGGAAGGAGACTTGGGCCCGCAGCTCTGGGGGCCAAGAGGGCCTCAGCCTTCCCTGGCTGCCCACCTGCCCACAGGGCCTGGGGGGGACCCCTTATACACGGCCACGCTCCCTCCCACCCCTCCCTGGCTCTTGCCTGGGTGACAGCTTGGTCCTGCCCACAGACACAGGCGCACACGTCACTCAGGCCGCCGACGGCCGTGGGGTGTTGACTGTCAACACACCAGAGTCCCCACCTGAGGACGCCTGGTCCTGGTGGGAGGGGCTGACGGCGTCCACTGGTCACTCTGTGAGATGGGCGCAGCCAACTGGCTGACCCCCCCCACCCCGCCGCAGGCCAGGCTCCTGCGAGAGCAGGGCAGGGTGGGGGCTTCTCCCAGCCTGGGGAGGGGACACCTGGAGGGAGGGACGAGGACGGGCGTGCGCCAGGCCCAGTGTTGAGGACAGGAAGTGTGGAGGCCAGGAGGTCCAGGGGCTGAAAGGAGGCCTGCGAGGGAGGAGAGGCCACAGGGGAGGTCGGAGCCGCAGGCCGTGGGCGGCTGCGGGGAGGCACGTGGCCCCAAGAGGCTGCACATGGCGGGGAGCCATTAGGCAGGTGGGTGGCGAGATCACGCAGGCCCCGCACACCCAGACACGCGCTGCCTCCCACACCCACTTCCCGGTCACGATCCCACCCACAGAGACGCAGAGCTGCAGGAAACCCGGCCCAACAAGTGTCGGCGCCGCAGCAGGACTGGCTCCCCCCTCGTTGGCACAGGCCTGCGGCACCCACATGCAGCCATCGCCCTGGCTGCCATGTGCCAGGGGGCAGTGCCAGGGGAGCCCCTTCACGTGTGCCAGCCGAATCCTCCAGCCCTGAGGGTCCCCGTTACTGACACCATTTTACACCTGAGGAAGCTGAGGCTCAGAGAGGTGAGGGAACTCGCCCCAGGCCACACAGCGAGAGCTTGGCATAACGGGGTCTGAGCGCAGGGCTGTCTGACTTCCAGGTCTGTTGCTGGCCCACCCAGCCCACACCCGAGTGCCCATCTGCCCCTTCCCAAGCCCTCGCTGAGAAGACCATGAGCCACCTGCAAGGCTGAGTCCTTCCAGCAACAGACTGATCAAGATTGACAGCTCTCTGGTGCTTTGGGTGGGGGCCGGCAGCCCATGCCCACGTGCCCTCTGCCCTGGGCTCCTGGTGCTGTGTGGGGGCCGGGCACCTGGCAGCTGGACAAAGCCAGAGCTGGACGCAGGGCCTGCGTTTGCATTTACACATGAGGTGCACAGACTGTCCTGCTCAGGCCCGCCCGCTGCTCTGGCCCCCGTCAGGACAGCCCCGTGCCGGGGCCTGGGCCGCTCTGTCTCTGCCTCACTTCTTCCCGGCCCTCGGGGCAGGTTGTCTCGTGCCTAGTGGAGGGGAGAGCCTGCACTCTGTCCCTCCTGCCTGGAGGACTTTGGTCATGGTGCTGACCTCCCTGGTGTCAGGGGAACAGGGGTGACTCCTGCAGTCTTCCCAGAGGACTGAGACAGAGCCAGGTGCTCAGGGAGCGGGCCCAGGACACACCCCGCCTTTGTTCCCCTGGCTCGGGTCCCCAGACTGGCGCTCAGCTCCTGGCCTCTCCTGCTCCCCCACACCAGGGTCTCCTGATCCCACCCAGGACTCCCCCTGCCTGGACTTGACGGGGAGCACAGAACACACCTGAACCCACCGACACCCGCACACGGATGATGTTGTTGTCCCTGCTCACTGGTTGGTTTCTGCAGTGCTGGGGCAAACCAGGGCCTCAGGCATGTAGGCGCCCACCACCACACTACGCCCACTCGCCCGTCTTGTGGATGAGGCAACCAAGGCTCAGTGAGATTAAGTGGCTTCCCCAGGGCCACACGAGGCTGAATGGCAAAACCAGGACTCCAGCCCAGGCAGTCTGACCCTCTGCTGCCTTTCCAGGAGGCGGCCTGACATTTACTGAGCACATACTATTTGCTCAGCTCCAGGCGAGTCAGATTGTACCTATGTCTAACTTATTCCCCATGACAATCCCCTCAGAGTAGGTATTTACTAGCCCATTTTTCAGATGAAGAAATTGAGGTTCAGAGAAGAAAAGCAACTTGGAGGAGGCTGAGGACCCTCTCTGCAGGGAAAAGCCCTTCTCCGGGTGCTGCCCTCCACCACGCCTCGGAGGGCCCAGTTCCAAGCTCCTTGTCATCCCTTCGCCCTCAGTGGGCTGTCGGAGCTGGACCTCAGGGTCTAGTCTGGGTCCAGTTTCCAATGGAGACTGAGGCTTAGAGAGCTTATGGCGACCTCATGCTGCACATGGAGACTTAGAGACGGAACCAGGGCTTTCCTTAGTCTTCAGTTAGCAGATGGTGGCCTTGTTCTTCTCCCTGGGTGTTGCGCCTTGGTCTTGGTGGCCACCTCCACCCCCGGGGCAGTCATGAGAGGCAGCGACTTCTGCTCAGCAGACTTACCTGGAGCCCATGAGGGGGTAAAGCCCAGCTTCAGTATCAACTAGGGTGTGTGTGTGTGGGGGGATGGATTCCACAAGGTCTCAGCACTGGAGGATTCAGCGCCTGGGTGGTAAGGCCAGAGGAGCCCCCAGGAAGAGCTGGAGGGTAGTCTGGACGGGGGTCGCTGGGACTGTTCTTTGAGGGCGGCAGGCCTGGCCCACCCACTCTAATGCCAACACGTAGCACCATTGTCTGGCCCAGAGTGGGCATCGAATCCTGCCTTCTGAATGGATGGCCGAGCAGAGGAATGAAGGGCAGATGGGGGCAGGACTGGTGGCATGGGCGAGCGAGTGAGCAGAGGAATGCAGGAGCTCTGAGGGACAGTGTGGTCGGCGGGGGTGTGGGGGACACGTGGAGATGGCTGTAATGCTGTGGGGGGGCCTTCGGGTGCTGGGGGGCACCCTGGCAGCCCCTGTGCTGGGTGCTGAGGGGTGGGCCGGGATGCCCCGGCGTCTTGTGCCAGGAAGGGTCGGGTGGCGCCAGCTTGAGCTTCAGCTGTGACCCTGGGCAAGCCACCGTGTCCACTGGGGTTCTGCCTTCTCCCTGGTGGCAGGGGACGGGATGACCTGTCTAGGCTCCCGGGAGGCTGTTGAGAGGGTCCAGGTGAAGGCCGTTTATAAACTGTAAAGTGCGGTGCTGGGAGAGCAGGTGTGGGTTCTCCCAGCCGGAGGAGGCCCCGGCCCTGTGGCCAGGTCATTTGAGTCCCAGGGGAGGGGAGGAGTCTGTCCTGCAGTTTCTAGGGGGCGGGGAGGGTCAGGCTTCGGCATAGCCCAGCTGGGCTCTGGCCACCTGGTGGGAAGGTGAGCCCTGGGCAGGCAGCAGGTGGACGGCTGGCCTGGTCCCCGGTGCTGAGCCCTGGCAGGAGGACCATCCCGTGACCTCTCTGAGCTGCCAACTTGTTTGCTTAGCAGGCTGCTGCCTGGCCCAGCTCCGGGATCCGGGTGTCTAGGCCCTGGGCCAGCGTGGGGCAAGGGCCCTGTCCGCCTCCCTCCTTACCCGCTCTGCCCAGCTCGGAGCCCTGAGCCCCTTCCCTTGCCCACAGGGCCCTGGCAGCTCTGCCGCCTGGTCCCTGTGAGCCCCTGGCCCTCCTCGAAGCCCTGCGGAGCCTCTGCCTGCTCACCTCTGACGACGACGCCTGCCCGCCCTCCGGGGGCTGTCATAAAAATTAAGTGACATCACAGTCACTTTGTCACTGCCAAACAAGCCTGCTCTGTCCCTTCCCCACCTGCCCCCTTCTCCAGACCTGGCAGAGGTCAAAGGTGCCTGGGAGTGACCTGGCCTGGGTCCCACTGCCTGGGTCCCAGTGGGCCTGGGGCGGCGGGACGTCCCCTCAAGACCTGGCTTTGGACACTTGCTCGCCTGCTGTCCCCGGCCTCCTTCCCTGGCTGGCTGGTGGAGGTCCGAGGACAGTGCGCCTCTGTGGCCCCCAAGATGAGGCAGCTCCAGGGCAGGGCGTGGCTGTGGCTTCGATCAGAGTCCCCCCAGATCCGGTGTCAGTGGCTGGGGAACCCGGCTCCAGCTGTCCCCGGATGGGAGTGTCCGTCACAGCCAGTGCCCCTTCCTGGGGCCCCTCTGCCTCCAGGTGTCTCCGGCGGGGTGGAGCCAGGAAGACCCAAGGGACATGACCTTGGGCCTCCACCACCTGGCCTCTGCTGCAGGCTGGCCCCCTGCCCCCTGCCCCGGCCTGGCCGAGTCCTTCTGCGCTCTCCCTTCATTGGCTCCCGGGGCCCCTCCTCGGCCTCCTGGGTCTGGCTTCCTGAACTGGGTGCTGAGAAAGACAGGAACCCCAGCAGAGGGGACAGCAAGTTCAAAAGCTTAGCCACGTGGGCAGTGTGGCTCCCTTGGGGACACCTGCAGCTGAGGGAGGCTGGGACAGGGTGGGTAGCCTCAGACAGGAGCAGGGATGTTGATAGGACAGGCAGAGACTGGGAGGGAGGGTCAGCAGGGCCAGACCCGCCTGGGGACCCCGTCCAAAGATATGGGCACCCGGGCCAGCGGGGCGGCCCCCGGGTTGGCTTCTCTGGAGTGACCGACAGTAGCACCCACGAGCCCCTCTCCAGCCTCTCCCGTCCCTACCACACAGGTGCCTCGGCCAGCCCCATCGCCTAGCTGGCTTGCAGGTGGGACACGCCCCAGGACTGCATCCTGTCACCTGTCTTTGGTGTCCCTGGCTACCTCCCCGCCGGCCTGGGTTGGACGCTGCTGTCTTGCAGCACGTGGACCCTTCCGAGGGCCACAGCCTCCTGTGGCATTCAGCCATGGGTGGGTGGAGGCCCTGGGCTCTCTTCCCTGGTCTGCTCCCTCGCTGGGTCACCGTGAGGTGGTGGTTCCACTCCCCTGGCCTCAGTGTGCCCTCCTGGGAATTGGGGACCCTGGCCACCGCCTTATCTCCCACTCCAGTTCCGGTGAGAGTCCCAGGAGAGCAGATAAAGAGGGCTTTGAAGAGTACAAAGAGCCCTTCTCACGAAGGTGCCATTATTATTGTTACCTTGATGCGGAGATAAGGGAGGGAGGAGGCGCAGTGACAGTTGCCAAGACACCCGGGAGCTGTGAGCAGCGGCTTCCGGCCTGGCCCCTCCCCCCACGCCCTGCCTCTCCCGTTCCCAGGGTAAAAGCTGGGTGCTCTAGCGGGAGGGGAGCTGGGCCCGGCTGGCCGGTGGCCAGGCAGCTGCAGGGCTCAAGGTGACCCCAGAATGTGCCTGGCCTGGACTCAGGTTGGCTCTGGCTTCCCCGGTGACCTTGGACAAGTCCCCTCTTCCCTGGCTGCTGCCTTTTCCTGTGTCCGAGGCGGCAGTGGGTAGGTGTCCAGGCCAGACCCTGCAGGTTGCAGCTGGGCCTGGGCAGGATGCTTGGTGGTGGCCCAAGACTCGGGCTGAGCTAGGGAGGTCACTGGGGAGCAGGGAGCCTGAGTGGAAGGCAGCTGGGATGGCTGCCCTTTCCTGGCTGTGTGACCTTGGGTTCATCATTTAACCTCTCTGAGCCTCAGTTTCCCCATCTGGATAAAAGGTTGATAAAGTCCCACCTCAGAAAGCCTCTGCAGTGGTGGAAGGAGATAATACCTGCGTGAACTACAGGGTGCCACTGGGGAGGGGAGGAGGGACAGCTGCCGTGTCCTGGCATGCTCTGGGCTCCTCCCAGATGTGGTAGCTGGAAAAATGCAAAGCATTTTAGGCTGAGCTGGCCATGGGGTCAGAGGGGTTTGAGGGAAGTGGGAGTGGACAGAGACTTGAGGGACCCCATGTGAACAGAATGTGGGGACCAGAAGGCAGGGTGGGTTAGGAGAGAGACAGGAGAGTTTGCTTTCTGACCAGGGAAGACAGTGACCCAGTGGGAGGAGGTCCGAGGGGCCAGAGGCAGAAGGGGATGGAGGGGCCAGCAGGAGGGAGGGCAGAGGAGGGGAGCCTGGCAGGAGGGGCGTTGGGATGGGAGGAGGTGAGAGGCGGGCAGGGTAGTGTTGAAGGCCCACATGGATACCCAGACGGTCAGTGTCCAGTCCTTGGACTTTCACTGACTGTGTGTGACCTTGGGCAAGTTACTTAACCTCTCTGTCCTAGTTCTTTCGTTCTGCATATGAGGGTTCAGTGAGTGCACACAAGTCCAGTCATGGGTGGAGCCCGCCCCCAGCAGCGTAGCAAGGGCACTGGCGGCCATTGTCCCTGGTACTATTACTAATTGCCTTGTTGAGCGGCTGTGTTCCTGGCTGGAGTCGGGCAGGCGGGGCCCACAGGCTGGCCCCCTGCGTTTTGAAGTTCAGGTCTCGACGACCTGGAGTTGGGTCCAGACGCCTGCCGTGTCTCATTAACTTGACCTTGGGCGAGTCGATGCCCCTTCTGAGCCTCAGTTTCCCCATGTGCAAGGCAGGTGGTATCTGAGCGATTAAACAAAGCTCAAGGCACAGAGTAGGTGGTGGCTTTTGTCATTACTGTCCCGCTGCCCTTCAGGGCCGGGGAGGAATTTCCTCCTCAGCCCCATCCTGCTGCCCCTCCCTGCCCTGCCCTTTAGGCTCAGTCCTGGCCTTTTAGGTGGACTTCCGGGCAGGGGGGGAGGGCTGGGTGCTCCCTGCAGGGGGCAGGACTCTGGCCAACAGGAACTAGAGCCAAGAGGCCAGGCACAGGGTCCCAGATGGACGCTGAGCCCAGAGCCTTGAGCGGCTCCTTGGTCCTGTGCCAACGTGAGCGATCCCGCGGGAAGTGGCCCCTGGACGTGGGAAGGCAGGTTGAGGTGCTCTGGAGGGAAGTGCGGTAGGAGCTGACCTGCCGTGGCCAGTGTCTGAGCCTGGGCTGAGAAGGGTGGACAGGGGGTACCACCCAACTAGGCTGATCCGGGGCAGCAGCCACCACACAGGGCCACTCAGAACAGCAGTCCCCACCATGAAGGGCGCCTGGCTTCTCCGAGACTCCAACCCCAGGACTTCCTGGCCCCCGGGGAGCCTCTGCTGTCCACCCGTAGTGCTGTCCCTATTCACTCCGGGGCACATGCTTTAAATTCCAGCTCTGTCACCACTAGTAGGAGCGGTGGCTTTGGCTCTCTGAGCCTCTGTTTCTCCATCGGTAAAAATGAGGATAAATGACACCCACCTTCCAGCAGGGGACAGGGGAGTGGGCGACTAACACGGCCGACACAGTTCCAGGCCCACAGCAGGTCTCGACAGGGCCCCTGTGGGGTCCCGGGGGCGTTTGCCTGGACATCTCCATGGGGCTCTGTCCAGCCCCGCCCCCATCTCCAGCCTCTCCCCACGTGGGTGCACCCTGGCACCCAGGAAGTGTCACAGTCCTCAGTGACCCCCCTGCTGCCACCTCACTCCGTCAGTCATTGAGCGAATGTTTAATGCGACCCTAACGGGGAGACCCACTTATTCCCTGGGGATGAGTGAGGCCGAAAGCGTCCGTGGGCTGAGGCCCTGTGGGCTGCCAGAGCCCGGGGTGGATTGTTTTGGCAACTGAGGGTGAGAGGGTGTGTCTTCCACTCACGCTTCACGTGGTCAGTGCCCGAGAATCTCTCCCCCACAACGATGCCAGCGGCTTGAAATGCCACTGCCACCAGATCCATCCTTTGGGGTCAAGCGCTGTCTAGAACAGACCTTCTTTCAAGACGCCAGCACCCCTGGGAGGCGGGGCCTGGCACCAAGCAGGGCTGGGGTGGCTCCTCCGGGTGGGGGAGTCAGAGGGGGCTCAGAGCTGCCTGGGCATTCCTTGCTGGCCTGGGTTCCCGAGGGCCGGTCCCTCTTGGGGCGTGGCAGTCCTAGCTCTGCCTGACTCAAGTCTGCCACAGGCCACTGAGGAGTGGCTGGAAGGTGACTCACCCTGGCGGGACCAGCCTTGCTCCATGGGACCTGGGTGGGGGTGCGGCCACGTCAGGGTGGCCCTAGGCGGCAGCGGAAGCTGGGCCTGCTCTCCCGGCCCCAGGCTCCCTGGATGCTGGGAACCTCTGGGCACTTCCTCCCCTTGACCCCAGAGATGGCCTCGCAGGCTTCCCAGGGTGACAGGCACTGACGCCACCCTCTCCAGGCCTGCTCCCTTTCCTGGGTGGGGGTGTGGGAGCTGTGGGTGTGGCTGGAGCCCCACAAGTCACACGGCTCTCACACAGGTGACAGCTCTGCTGCAGACCGGCCGTGTGACCCTGGGGCACATCCGGGTCCTCGTCTGCAAAGCGGGAAGACCAGTGTGGCGAGGAGGCTGTGTCCTCCGGCCTGGAGGGAGGGCTCGGCACAGGGCCCGGCATGCAGTGGCCCAGCGAGCGGCTGTTGTCATTAGCAGGGCAGTAGCCGCTGACTACTGACTCCCTGAAGCATGGGGTGGTGAGTGAGTAGAGGCTGGGCACCCTATTTTTCCAGACGCCTCAGCCTCCACAGCCCTCCTCTCTGCCCGCCCCAGTCTCCCCCTCTTCAGAGGGGCTGTGGACATCCTGAGAAGTGTGGAGAGACTCTGCCCACACTTCTGATCTCTGGGAAGGAGAGCCTGCTTCACAGTCCTGTTCTCAAAGCCCCTCTCCTCCCTCCCCCAGGAAGCCCAGGACACTTGCTCCATGGAGTCTATCTCCCTTCAGCTCCCCCAGCTCTGAGGGGACTTCCTCCCAGAGTTCCCAAATCCCTCAACTTGGGGCCATCCCTGACCTCAGAATCTTCTTCTCTTCTAGGAGGAGTGATGGGCAGAACCAGCGCTTCCCTCAGGCACTAGACCTGTCACAAGTGGACTTAGTTCCCTCTCATCCTACTTCACTCTACCCTAAGGTAAATGTCCCCCTCCACACCTACTGCCCCTTTCCTGGCCAGGGCTGGGCAATGATGAAGAATGGCAATTGGTCAGATATAAAATATGTGGGTCGATGCTGCTGGGGTTTAACCCAAAAGGATACCACTCCTGACCCCTGAGTGGCCTGTATAATCTGAGAGGTTGAACCCAGGTCTGGAGAAGTGTCCAAGGGAGTGGCTTAGGGCTGGTCTAGGTACAACAGCTGGGTGTCAACTGGCCACCCAGCTCTTGTCTTCACCATGAACAATCCCCTCCACGTCCTCACCTGTGGTCAGGAGAAGGGCAGCAGCTGCCTGGCAGTGCACTGTGCAGACTGAAGGGCACGCCACAAAGCAGCCCAGGCACGACACCTGGCCTGCAGCAAGAGCCCTGTAAATGAGGCTGTTCCTCTTATTACCATCATCAAGGTTTTCCAGCCTCTGAGTAGTGCCAAACCTTGGACTTGGCCCCAAAGGGCCAGAAATCAACTTAGCACAGGCCCTGCCCTCAAGGAACCATGGTCTGGTAAAGAGATAAAGGACCGAGCAACTTGTGCAGGTGTGAAGTGCCAGCCAGACCCACCAGTGCTCCCGAGGTCCACCACCGGCTGGCCGAGAGCTTAGTGCTCGCCTGCAGCATCTTGCCTTACTCTCCAGCCATTAGTGCTGTGCCACAGCTACTGTCATTAGTCCCGTTTTGCAGATGAGGGGATTGAGGTTTAGGAAGGTTGCGTTACTAGCCCACAGCCCTGCAGGCTGGGTGTGGTGGGGCCAGGACTGAAGGTCTCCTGCTCTCTAGGGAGGGCACTGTGTAGCTTTACAGCCGTGGACAGACATCCTGCCAGGATCAGATGTTCAGAAAGGTGAACGGGGGTCTTCCCAAGGTCATGTGGCCAGGAAGTAGCAGAAGCAGGATTGACTAAGCTCCTTCCTGATAGCACTGGCCTGGAGTAAGGGCCAGGCTCCTCTCCTGGGTGGGAGGGCAGATGGCCACGGAATGGAGTCCATGTGTGGAGACACCACCTTCATGGGGGTCCCAGACAGAGGTGCTAGGGGTAGCAGAAGGGAGTTCTTGAGACCCTCTCTTGGTTTCTCTGCTTGGTAACCGCCTAGGACTGGCCTGTGTGGATTCCAGGGCTCAGCACAGAAGGGGAGACTCAGTGGCAGCTGCTCGCAGAGACACTGGTTCATGAATGAGGCTCTCGGCCCCTCTCCAGGAGGAGGCCTGGCTTCTCACCAATGGCTGCACACCCCGGACCATGGCTTCCCCTGCTGGGCCTCAGTCATCCTGACTGGGAAGGAGGGTTGCAGTAGCCCATTGTCCTGCATCCTGCCTGGGGTTGGGCTTCCCTTATTAGTGCTGAGCCGCCTCTCCTCAGGCCTCCTGGCCCCTGCCCAGTCTGGTTGGCAGCCTCTGTTTGTATCAGCATAGCCCAGATTGTGGGTCCAAGTCACCCCATCCCTACCCCAGAATCAAGCCTAGTTTGTGGATCATCTTCCTTTGACAGGGAGGGAATCAGACTCAGAAAGGTTGAGTGATTCATCTGGGGTCCCCAGCAAGCCAGCAGTAGGCTGAAGGAACACAAGCCTGGGACACATTCTCCATTTCTCCCCCAGTATCTCTGAATCTGCACCTTTCTAACATTGATGGAACCAATCTGAGGAACAGGTGACCTCCCCAGGGCTTCTATCCTCATCCGTATAATGGGTCTGACAGTTCCTTCCCCACCCACCACGCCGGCACGCAATTGGACATTCTGTGAAAATACTTTGGAAGGCAGAAATCAGGAAGCTGAACTGTTACAGCACGATTGCTGACAGACACGGAGCAGGGACATTGTCTTCTCTTTGGGAAGTTACACTTGAAGAGACAGTGAACTACCCAGGGCCCTCCTGCCCCCTACAAGGGTTTCTCCACTCAGGGGTTTGGAAATCTGCACACAGATACATACCCGGCCTACTTGCACCTAGGTACAGGGGCACAATGACAGACGAAGCACACAGATACAGCCACCCACTGTAAATGTACTCAGGGACTTTCACACACACACGTGCAACAGATACACGTGTACACACACACACACACACACACAGGCATTCCCATGCACTCAGAAACACAATATGTCCATGTACACACAGCCAGGTCAGCCTGTATGCACACACCCTCCTGTCCACCTGGAACACAGAGGTCTGGTGATGCAAGCAGGTCTCACCTCCCCCAGGGCCAGTGTGGGAATGGATATTCCTCTGGCTGCATTTCAATGGGTGCCCGGAAGTGTGCAGGCCTGGAAGTGGTTGTGTAAATCAATATTTGCTGCTGTTAATTATTAAAACCAAAGCTACTCTGTGCCTGGAACACACATCTTGGAGTTTCTGCCTGCTGTGGGGCCCAAACCTGACCCCGGGCCAGGTCTGGGGTGGGGGAGGAGAGAGCACACTTTGCTTTCTTTCCAGGATCTCTTGGCCTGGAGGGATGGAGGTGGTGGGCAGCTGCTGGCGGCTCTTCTGGGGAGCTGCAGAGAGGTCTGGTACTGGGCTGGTGGGTAGCCCTGCCCCTGCAGCACCAAGCAGCTGGTTTTGACTTGGCCACAGAACAGGAAGCATTTGCTACTTTCCCAACATCTGTCTGGAGGAGGGGTTTGCAAGGCCCAGCTGCTATACAGTGGCTCTATCAGGTCAGGACACATCACAGGGTCAGCTGGGAGGACCGAAGAGGCTTCATATTTTACTGACGGTTAAACTGAGACCCAGAGAGTGGCAAGGACTCATACCACATAGCAAACTGCAGCAAGGCCACAGCTAGAACCCATATGTCCTGAAGCCCACTTAAATCCTCTCCTCCATACCACCCAGCACTGTGACAGTCTCCCCCAGGGTAGGCTTTGGGAAGAGGGGGTATAGGCCAGTCAGCCGCTGTCAGGCTGGGGAAGAGGTGTGGGGAGAGGGGAGAGGCCCTAAATAACAGCTCCAGGCCCCTTCCTGGGCAAGCTATTTCACCTCTCGGGAACAGTTTCCTCATTTGCATAATGGGGATGACATTTGAAACTCCTGGGTTATGGCGAGATGGTGAGATGTGCAAAGGGTCCGCATTAACTAAGTGCTCACGAAAAGTCCTGTCTCCAGGTAACCTCTCCTCCTCCTGCCCGGCTTCACAGCCTGTCCAAAGTAGCTCGTCAGGAGGCCCCGAATCGGGGTACCCAGAGTCTGGGAAGACCCACCAGACGAGGTGCCCCCGGGAGCCCAACTCGCAGCCAGCTTCCAGCGCGCCACCCGGAGAGCGCAGGCGCAGTGTCTGCGGCCGCGGGCAGGGCCGCACCGGGGGCGG
>NW_026000082.1:38928989-38951566 GCF_001458135.2 Marmota marmota marmota
GATCCTGGGCCCGGGTCGGCCCGACTTCTCTGGAGCGCGGCAGCTGTGCCCGAGGCAGGGCGGGTGTACAGGCTCCGTCCCAGCGGGTGACACCGGCCACGGCGGCCAAGGGCGCACCCTGCTCGGGGGTCTCGGCCTGGGGTTCTTCCTGCTGCTATCCCGAAACTGTGGCCCCGGGGTACAGTGGCACTGCGTGTGAGTCCTGCCATCGGGGCCACTTTATGTCTTCCCTGCCAGGTTTGGGGATCCTAATGTCAGAGTGTAACTTTGTGGTGGTGCCCAAGTGAGGTGGGGACCCCCATCGCGGCCACATCGTTCCCAGCCTTCCATTGCCATGTGTCAGGGCGTCTGCTGCTGCTGCCGCCTGTGCGGCTGTAACTGTAGGTGTCACTTGTTGCTGTGTACACTCAGGGTGACAGGACCATGTGTCAGTGTTTATGTGAGTGATTCTCGCTAGTGCAACAAGGCATTGCATTTCATTGTCCTGCCTGTTAGGTCACCCTGAGTGGGGTCCCTGGAGGTCATTAAAGTGCCCCCAACTGCTGGAACCACAGGGGAATGGGAGGTTGTCTGACTCTGCCCAGATGCCAGTGTTGCTGTCCCACAGAGTGTGGAGTTGACAGGAGTGTCTGGTAACTGCCCATGGAATCATCTCTTCTCCACTCAGGTCTTGGGTGTGGCTGTGTGACCATGAGGTGGTCTCCTGGGGACTCCTGAGGTGGACTTCAGAAGATGTCTCGTGACCTTCAGCGCAGTGTGTGTGTGTGTGTGTGTGTACGTGGGGGGAGGGAGGTGACTTGGGTGGATGGGGGGTTGCAGGGCTGTGTCCCTCCTGTGGACATTAATGACCTTGGAGTTGCCCTGTGCAGCCTCCTTTGCTCAGAACTCTCATGCCTGTTGTGGGATGGGGTCTGTTGTGTCTGTTGCACAGCGTGTGTGGCCAGATGGGGAAAGGGGACTCTGTGTCCCTGACAACCTGTCCCCCAGAGTGCATGTCACTGTGTCTTGGTCTCAGACAGGAGGGTGGTTTTGTAATGTTCATGCTGCGTCACGTGCGGTACAGGGTGCAGAACTGCACAGGTGTGGGTTTGCACTAGTCTGTGTATCTCTTGTGGTCCGTGGATTTGTGTGTGTGTGTAAATTGGTGTGCTGTTGTGTAATTCAGGATGTCAATATGTGTATTTGTGTGTTCATATAGAGCTCTAAGAATCATTGTACCTAGACACTGTGCGTGTGTGTGTGTGTGTGTGTGTGTGCACAAAACATGTAGTGTACTGGGAGAATAAGTATTGGTGTCAAGCCTCTGTGAGTCTGAGCAGGAGAGGGAGAGATTGTGTGTGTATGTGTGCACGTGTGCACATATTTCCTGCTGTACAACCCCATAGCATGGGTCTGTGAGCTCAGGCAGTGCCCCCACTGGGCAGCAGGAACTGTTGGAGCCTTGGAAGGGTTGGGGGAGGGGCACCGCCAGAGACTCTGGGGGTTTCCCAGCCCTAGCCCCAGCCCTGCCAGCCGCCACTGGGCATCCTTGCCGCCTTCCAGGAAGGTTCTCAGGGAGTTGGCGCTGGAGAGGCCCATGCTGCCAGGCAGCTGGCAGATGCTGATTAACCCTGAGTGTACCCTGGCTAGCTTCAGGACAGGCTGGCTTGGGCATGAGAGGGTGCCAGTGGGCTCAGGCACAGGTGTCAGGCCATCGGGCACCTCAGCATCCTCTCCGGCAGGGCCCCTACCCCACACTGTTGGGTTGTGTGAGCAGTGGCCGGTGGCCTGGGTTGACTGTCCTCCTCCTGGAGATGGAACCATGGCCCTTCCTTCTCATTCCACCTGGGCTCATCTCTGGGGCTGACACCAGGGGCTTCTCTCAGGGGCCTGTCCTGGCAGTGCCAACCTTGCAGTGGCATGAAGGAGATCTGTCCCTCCTCAAGGGTCACAGCCTCCTCCCTAGGAAAAAGGACTGAGTGGGGTGGGCTCCCTGGGACCCAGGACCTGGGTGTGGGCTCACCTCCATTGGCAGTTGGCCAAGTCCTGTGCCGCAGCCCCCTCCTATGATGCCTGCTGCACCCCCTCTTGCTGCCTCGAGCCCTGATGGCTTGTCAGAACTGAGGGGATCAGGAAGGCTGGGGCTGGGGAGACTCCTGGGGCTTGACAGGGCCAGCTGGGCCACCTCGGGACTGACCTGCCTTCCCGTCTCTGTTGCAGAACACAGATCTGTTTGAGATGATTGAAAAGATGCAGGTGAGGATGCTGGAGACCCCAGCCCTGGGAGCCACCGAGCTGGCTGGGTTGGAAGTGGGGGCCCTTTCAGTATTTCTAGCCCTACATCTTTCTGAGGACAGGCCAGGAGTCTTCGATAGACCATGCCAGGAGAAGATGGTGGCAGTTTTTGTCCAGAGTCCTCTGTCTGGGGGTCCAGTAGAAGAGGGGACCTCTCTTACCTGGGGACCCACCCAGGCTCCCAGCTGCCTTCCCTGTGTAGGTCCCCAGCAGGGCTGCATCAGCTCAGCTCACCCTCACCCCATAAGAGGCATCACAGCTGTGCTGGACCCCAGGCAGAATGTTGGAGGGGACAGATGCCAGGGTGCCTGTCAGCCAGAGCTGCGCTGCTGTGGGGAGCTGTTAAGGATCCGGGCAGCCTGGGGAGCCGCTCTGCCCCTGCTGCACCCCTGCCACCTTCATCCAGTCCTGGTCTCCCAGGCCCTTGTCTGTGTCTTGTGTGGGCGTGTGTCGGGGGAGGTGGGTGGGGGGGGTTGGCGTGGGGGTGGCTCACAGAAGCCTCAGGAGCCTTCGTCAGCTCACCCTCCCCAGCCCTGCTCTTTCCTGCGCTCCTGTTTCCCGGCCTCTCTCCGTCTCCACCTCCTCCCGCTCCCCACGTATCTGGATGATGCAGTGGCCCCCTCCCCACGCTCACACATGGGCCTGCGCACGCACCCCTGCCCCCACTCCCAGCAGCCGTGCATTCCTGAACAGAGCCCCCGCCCCTCCCTGCTGGGCTGGCTCTTCAGAGGGGCCTGAGGCATGAGCTGGCCAGCACCCTACCCTGGGAGTACCCGTCCTGCTCCCCACGTCCAGGGCTCTCCCAGGGCTTCCCTTCCACATGGGCAGGAGCGCAGGAGAGCCGGCCTTCCATGGAAGGGTGCCTGGCAGCAGGTGGGGGTGTAATGGGTGATGCCTTGTCTTTCAGGGAAGCAGGATGGACGAACAGCGATGCTCCTTCCCGCCACCCCTCAAAGTAGGTGAAGCAGCCTGACCTCTGGAGCAGAGGTCAGCAGAGGTCCCCCCTGCGGGCTGGGGGAGGGGCTCCATGTGGCGCCACAGCCACCCAGTTGCGAAGGGGTCTTACTGTGTGCCTTGTGCTGGGCCCTGGGTGGCCACTGCCCCAAGAGCTCTGAGTCCTGGAGCCCCTCCCTGCCCACCGCCCTGCTGCCCTTGGTCACCTCTCCAGGCAGCTTCCCTGACCCTCTACCGTCTGCAGCTGCAGAAAGACTCACCCAGGAGGGGCATTGGCTCTTAGTGATGTGGGACCCATCAACCCGAGAAGGCTGAATGGCCCTAGAAGACATGGCTGGGCTTGGGGGAGTGGGCCCAGAGCTAAGCAGGCTCCTGGGCAGCAAGCCAGATGCTTCTTCAGGGCCAGGGGTCTCAGAGTATGGTGCTCAGATCGGCGGCCTCTGGTCATCTGGGAGCATGAGGATGCCAGTCCCCGGTGCCACCTGCCTGGCTGCACCAAGAAGTGGTGTGAGGCGCAGCACCCTGTGTCCTCCAGGCCTCCTGGTGGCCCAGAGTTCTCCTCCGGGGAGGCAAGAGCCTCCTTTCTCCAGTCAGAGTGAACCCAGAAGACCCAGCACTCAGCCTGGCCTGCCTCTAAGCTGGCCTTGTAGGGTCCCCCGGGGCAAGTCACTGCCCCATCTGTAAGCTGGGGGATGAGGCCATGGTCCCAGGGAGCTTGGGAGGCGAGGAGGGTGGGGACACCACCCAGCCGTGCCTCTCCCCCGCTTGTCTTTTGCAGACAGAGGAGGACTATATTCCCTACCCGAGCGTCCATGAGGTACCTGGCTGGACCCCCAAGCCACCCTTCCCCAGCCCAGGGAGGCCTTTGTGAAGGGCATCTGGACACCAGGTCCTCCCTCCCAGGGGCCTGGCTGCAGGCTCTGCTGGGCTGCTCAGTGTACAGGCCCAAGACTTTGGACTGATTTGGACTGATTTGCCTGGCTTCTGAGCCAGACGTTTCCACCTCCTGGGTCAAGGCCATGTGTCCCCCTCTCCTACCTGCCCCCAACTCCCATCCTTTGAGTCTGGGACAGAGGGCTCGGTGCTGTCGGGTCGGGGAGGGAAAGGGCTGGAGCAGGTACCCAGAGAGAGTGGATGTGCACCCTGGAGTCCACACAGCTCTGGCCAGTCCATAGTATTCCTTTGCCATGACAGAAGGGGCCCAAGTCTGAGCTGGGGGGGTGTCCTGAGGCCCCCATCAAGGTGCTGTGTGGGTGGCTCTCAGCTGAGTCCCTCTTCAGGTCCTGGGGCGAGAAGGGCCCTTCCCCCTCATCCTGCTGCCCCAGTTTGGGGGCTATTGGATCGAGGGCACCAACCATGAAATCACCAGCATCCCCGAGACAGAGCCACTGCAGTCACCCACCACCAAGGTGAAGCTGGAGTGTAACCCCACAGCCCGCGTCTACCGGAAGCACTTTCTTGGCAAGGTGGGTGGCCAGCTGGTATTGGGGTTTGGCTGGGGTTGTCACAGCCCAGCCTCATGGGAGGATGGGCCCAGGAGGAGTGCCCTCGTGATGGGGTGGGTGACAGTCCCAGAGTCCTGAGTCTCAGGGAGCATGCGTGTGGGGTTATTCATCCATTCAACAAACATCTATTGCAAAAGGAGGTGGGATGACATGGCAGTTAATAAGAGAGATACCAGGGGGTGGGCCCCGGCTCTGCCACCTGCTACACAGGCACGGGGCGAGCTGCTTAGCTTCCGTGTGCCTCAGATTCTGTCTATAAAAATGGGGATAATGACACCCACCTCACGAGGCTGTTGTGAGGTTTCAACAGACCATGCTTATAAGGTGGTTTGAATGGCATCTGGAACAAAGTAAGCGCTCCTCAGGTGAGCAAATAATGAGCTCCAGCTGTGTGCCGGGCGCTGCTCTCGCACCTTGCAGAAGGCAGCAAACAAAACAGGCTCTGCCCGCCCTTGAGCAGCTTGGGGTGGGGCTGGGAGGACAGTGTCACGTGATGGCTGGGCCTGGATTGACCACAGCCCCAGAGCAGGGACCCTGCCAGCAGAAGCTTGTCAGAGTGACACTCACGGTGTTCTTGAGAGTTGCTGGGTGGAGCCATGGGAACCGGAGAGGTGGTCCCCTGCTCGGGCCTCCTGGGAGTCAGGCTCCATGGCAGTGCTGTCTGCATGCGGGGTCACAGACAGAATGGCGGAGCATACCCCAGGTGTGAGCCTCCTGGCCCAGGCACAGGTCTAGGCTCTTCCCTTTGTTGATGGTGTCATCTTGGGCAAGTTATTTAGCCTTCCGGAGTCTGTTTCCTTGTCTATAAAAACGGGGATAATAAAAGTACATTTAAAACATATAGAGCCAGGTGTGATGGCACACACCTGTAAATCCAGCCCCTTGGGAGGCCGAGGCAGGAGGACTGTAAGTTCGAGGCCAGCTTGGGGAACCTAGTAAGATCCTGTCTAAAATAAAAAGGGCTGGGGAGGTAGCTCTGTGGTAGAGCTGCCTTGGGGTTCATTCCTCGGTGCTGCCAGAGAAGGCAGATAGAACCGTGTGTGTCGCATAGTAAATAAGCAATTAGCCATAGCTGTTATTACCTCTTCCTAATCCCTCTGTGAGGTCAAGATCATCCTGTTTTTACAGAAGAGGAAATTGAAACTCAGAGAGATGAAGTGACTTGGTCAAGGTTGCAGTTACTGAGCCCAGAGTTGCAGCCGCCCTGGCTGACTGCCGAGGACTGGGCTCCTAGCAGTGTGTGTCCTTCTCTTTACCCTCCACCCCGGGAGGAGGGGGTGGCCCTTTGGGGGGATTCAGAAGCTGCGCCGTGACCTCAGCCTGGGCCCAGGGCACCGGCCTGACCCTGGGAAACACAGGTGCTAACTGTCTGGGTTGGAGGAGGGTCCACCCAGCAGGCGGGGCTCAGGAGCCATCCCCTGGGACAAATGCAGAGCGCAGAGGGATTTGTCTTCCGCTGAGCCCTGTGGGTGGAGAGAACTGCACCCTAGGTGGCCTCAGCCAGAGGTGGCCTCCGCCAGAGGCTCTTGGCTGGGTCTGGCAGAGGCGGGATCCAGGGAAGAGCAGACGTTGGCACTCGGGAGAGGTTGCCAAAGCAGTGAGGAGCCACAGATGGTGGTGCCGGGCCTTGAGCGCAGCGGGATTTGAAGAGGTACAGGTGGCAGTCAGAGGCACAGAGACTGGGGTTAGGTCAGCAGGACAGGGGACGGGGCTCCAGGGTTCTGACCTGGCAGAGAGGCAGGGTTATTTCCGGACTCCAGATGGGGTGCCTTGGGAAGCAGCCAGGTGTGCGGGCACTGAGCCTGTTCTGGGAGAGGAAGGTGGTGAGGGTGACTGTGGGCATTGCTGTCCTGGGCCCTGAGTCCCTCCTTCACTGTGTCCCTTGGACTCCTCTGGGTTTTGGAGGCAGGTGTCCAAAGAAA
This sequence comes from Marmota marmota marmota, assembly GCF_001458135.2. Lineage (NCBI taxonomy): Eukaryota > Metazoa > Chordata > Mammalia > Rodentia > Sciuridae > Marmota > Marmota marmota. Next base: position 38,935,645 of record NW_026000082.1, read on the forward strand.
CTCCCCAGCCACTGGCCTTCCTGCAGGTGCCTGCCACTCCTCAGGGGATAGTGCTGAGCATTTGGGGGTTTCTGCTCCTCGGGGCAAGGCAGTGCTGGGTGGACTCCCTGCCCCTGTCCACTCATTTGTCCCTGAACTGCAGATCTGTGGGGCCAATCCCCCGTCCCCCTTTCCCCACCGGGCTGCTGAACACCAGGGTTCATGTAGAAACAGGATTCACTTCCAGGTTGATCCCCGGGTGGGTGTGGCTGGACTGCCGGCTCCACCCAGGGCTGGGACTGGTAGGGAGCCGGGAGCCAGGCTGGGGTGGCACCTTGCCACACTTGTAGCACTTGGTTTCCGACTTCTCCACCTGGAGCCGTCAGCCAGCTCCCTTCTGGTGTCACCTGAAGCCGCCACCCCTCATGCCCCCTGGGGTGTCTTTCCCTGCCGATCCCTCTTTTCAGGAGGCAGGAGGGTGGGACTCACCTGGTCAGCTGCCATGTGTGTGTGAGAGTGGTCCACTTCCTGTTTCCCATAGGTCCTGGCCGGGGCCACAGAGCCATAGAGCCGTGGGTTGGCAATCAGCTAGTTGGCTGGAACCCAGGGTCGTGCTAATGCTAGTTGGTTTTTCTTACTGAGCACCTATTGTGTGCATCCCCAAGAAAGGCAAGGGCCGGTGACAGGCAGGCAGGGGCAGTGTGGCCCGACTTTAATGCAGAGCCAGAGAGCAAAAGTCACTACAGATGCTCCGGAACACTGCGTCTTTGCCAGGTGGTGTCGCTTTCAGTCCCTGCCACCTGATCCAGGTAGGTGGCGTCACTCCCACTTTATATATTAGGAAGGTGAGGCACAGAGGTGAGGTGACCCAGCCAGTGACAGATCTGTCTGAAGCGGAGCCGGCTACTGGCCACAACACTTGCTGCTTGGTGAGGGACCCATCTGGGGGCAAGTTGGCTTCTGGTTTCCAGAAGCTTCCAGCTCAGCCTTGCCCACTCCCCCCCTCCCCTGCCACAGGAGCACTTCAACTACTACTCACTGGACACTGCCCTCGGCCACCTGGTCTTCTCACTCAAGTATGATGTCATTGGGGATCAAGAGCACCTGCGGCTACTGCTCAGGTGAGGACAGTGTGAGGGACCCCAAGACAGAAGGGAAGATTGGGGTCTACAAAAGCCCATCTCATTTTATCCACTCTTCTAATTGAGGCCCAGAGAAGGGCAGGATTTGCTTGAGGTCACACAGCAAGTGAGTGCCCCAGCCAGGCCTGATGCCATCATTGCCTGTGGTCCTCCCTGAAGTCTGTCCTCTCTGGTCTTGGTGTGGAGGCTGGAGGGCTCCCCGCACTGCCCAGCCCTTCACCGTGGGCTTTCTCCTCCCAGGACCAAGTGCCGGACATACCACGATGTCATCCCCATCTCCTGCCTCACTGAGTTCCCTAATGTGGTCCAGATGGCAAAGGTAAGGCCTCTGCTCCCAGGCCTCCTGTGACTGGCTCCTGCCCGAGGGGACACAGGGCTTCTGCTTCAAGTGCCGCAGCCCCCCGGCGCTCCTGTTTCCCACCTGCTCCTGCAGGGTCTGCGTGCTGCCTGTGGCCCCCTGGCGGCTTTTGGCGCTCTCCGCAGCACTCTCAGATATCGGGGGACCCCAGTTTCCAAGTCCAGTTCTGAATAGCCACGGGCCCTGGTCCTGCTTCAGCCTCAGTTGTTCCCAGAACAGCCTTCCCTCTCCCTTTCTGCTGCTGTCCTCCCAGAGCTGGCCCTCTCCCTCCTGCCTGGCCACACCTCACGCCCCTCTCTGTTGCCTCCTGCAGCTGGTGTGTGAAGACGTCAATGTGGATCGATTCTACCCTGTGCTCTACCCCAAGGTATGACTGGACCTGGGCCCTGATCACTGAGGGTGGGTGCCCCGGAGCTGAGCATTTATTGGCGACCTGCTTTGTCACCATTTTCCTCAAGTCCTCTCATTTGATCCTCGTGTCTTCTCTGCAAAGTCCACAGTTTGCAGAACAGAAAGCACAGAAAGCTCTGGGTCTTACCTAAGGATGCACAGCAGATACGGAAGGCTTCATTTGAATCCAGGGTTGCCTTGGAGGCAGGTCTCACTCATGTTGGGAAACTCTCACTGCTGTCTGGGGACCCTCCTAAGGGCAGCTGGTCCCCAGACTATCACTGGCCTTGACTTCTGACCCCAGAGGGGTCATGGTCACCTGTGGAGATGCTGCCATCCACAGCAGCTGCTCTCCCCGCTGGGCCTGCTAGTTCCAGGTGCTGTGGCCATGTGGGGATAGGGACAGAGGCTTCTGTTTGCAGCCAGCCAGGGGGGCTTCCTGGAAGAGGTGGGACTTGAAGACATGTAAACCCCTGGGGCCCTGACTGGATCCTGGAGCAGGGTGAGGTCCCTGCGGGGTGTCATGGTCTGGGAAAGGTGTCCTGAAGGATGGATAAGGTCTCAGAAATCAGGTCCCACCTCTTGACTGTGGAAGGGGAACTGAGGCCCAGGGTGGGGAGGGGCTGCTGAAGGCCCCACAGCCCGCTGGTGGGACCTGGCCATTCTAGAAGGATGAGGCGGGTTTGCAGGGGACCCAGGGGACAGGTGGGCATTCTGGCGTAGAGTGGGGCATCTTTGTCTGGGATAGGCTAGGGGGCTCATAGCAAAGCCCAGGCACCCAGCAGACTGGGGTCAAGTCCCACCCTGCCACATTTGCAGGCTGCTGGCTGGGGACACATTGCCAAAGCTCTCTGAAGCCCAGGCAGCCTGAGGGTCCCTTTGGGCTTGCTGAGGCTGTTACATATGGCGCCAGGTGTGGCACTGGACATGTGCTGCTCAGAGAAGGGTAACTTGTAAGTGCAGTCCAGTCACCACTGTCCCCCCATGCCCCTGCAGGCTTCCAGGCTTATCGTCACCTTTGATGAGCATGTCATCAGCAATAACTTCAAGTTTGGAGTCATTTATCAGAAGCTCGGGCAGGTATGTGCCTCCCACCTGCCCCCACCCCCTGCCCTCCATCTGGCACCTCAGACCTGCCAGGGGACTGTACCCCACTGGGAGTGAGTGGGGCTGGGGGCGGGGCAGCTCAGACCCAGCTCGGTGACCATGGCCCCTGTGGTTGGTTCCTAGACCTCAGAGGAAGAACTCTTCAGTACCAACGAGGAGAGCCCAGCCTTCGTGGAGTTCCTGGAGTTCCTGGGTCAGAAGGTCAAACTGCAGGACTTCAAGGGGTGAGTGCTGGGGTGGACACGCACAGCTGAGCCGACCCAGGCACCTGGGCAGGGAGGGAGCCCCCGTCCTGGCCCCATGGAGGCCTGGCCGGGGCTGAGACTGAGCCGTGGCCTGGGGGGCCCTGGGGCAGGTTCCGAGGAGGCCTGGACGTGACCCATGGGCAGACGGGGACCGAGTCTGTGTACTGCAACTTCCGCAACAAGGAGATCATGTTTCACGTGTCCACCAAGCTGCCCTACACAGAAGGGGACGCCCAGCAGGTAGCCTGGCACCCAACCACCTGCCTCTCACTGTCCACCTGTGCCCCCACCCACCTCTGTTCAGTATCTACCACGCCAGGCTTGGTGCTGGGCCCTGGGATACAGCACCGAAATCATCCAGTTCCTCCAACAGAGGGCCCTGGGAAACCTTCACTTCATTCTGTGAAGTGCGGATAGTAATGGCGTGACCTCGTGGGTGAGAGTGGAGGAGGGACTCACAGGGATAGGTTCTGATACATAGCAAGAGCCAAAAAGGTGAGCTAGGATTTTTGTGGGAAGTGAAGGGCATTATGGGGTCAGGTGGTGGCACTGAGATCTGGCCGATCGGGGGTAAGGAAGAGCTTTCAAGACAGGCTGCAAAGGAGCTGGCAGGAGGCTCGGAATGTTTCACACCAGCTTCTGCAAAGTCCTGGAGTCGAGGAGGCGCAGGCACCATGTTCCAGGAACTGAACTAAGAAATGTGTCACCTTGACCCGAGCTGCCTTAGGCCATCTGCCTTACCCCACTTCCCCAGCCCAGGGTGCTAAAGGGGTACTTGAGAAAAATGGAAATACACTTTCCCCTGTTCTTGGTGGCTTTTTCTTTTCTTCTCTTTTCATAAGACCATCTGTTCTCTTGAGCAACATGAATATACGTGGAGTAGAAATTGTTTATTTAATGGAGGGTCACATTTGGGGGCATTTAGATAGGAGAAGATTTGAGAGGAAGGGCTTGGAAACCAGGATTTGGATCCAGGTCTCTGAGCTCATCGTAGGTCCTTGCAAATCACTTCTCTCTTGGTCTCGGTTTTCTCACCTGCCACAGGTTTCCAAGAGAACTAAAATAATTCAAAGACAAGTGTTCAACACTTATTTTTGAGTGGGGGGGCAAGCAAATCCTAAGATGTGCTCTCTGCCTACCCCAAACCCTCTCCCACCCCTTTGGGCACCTCCCACCCCCCACAGGCAGGCTGTAAGTCCTGTGGCCCTGTGCTCAGTTGCAGCGGAAGAGACACATCGGGAACGACATCGTCGCTGTGGTCTTCCAGGATGAGAACACGCCCTTCGTGCCCGACATGATCGCATCCAACTTCCTGCATGCCTATGTGGTGGTGCAGGCTGAGGGTGGGGGCCCTGATGGCCCGCTCTATAAGGTGGGTGGTCTCAGAGTTCTCCAGGGGCACTAGCAAGGGCCCTGCCACAGCTCAGCCCCCCAGCACACCTGTCTCGGTCCTTCCCACTGTAGCAGTGGCCAGGGAGGACCCCCCCACACACCCTTCACTCCTCAGAGAGACTCCTCCCTCCCCCACCTCCTGCCTGCTGCCAAGCCCTCTGCCTCCTTTAGCCTCCTCCCAATGATCTGAGGTCCCCTGACCAGCCCCACCCCTCAAATTCAGGGCAAAGGATGGAGGAGCTGAAATGCCAAGAGGATTCTCCACCCAGCAATCAAAGCCTCCTGCACCCAAGGGCAGGAGGGGAAGGGAATGAGGGACTTCTGGCTGGTGTAGGGTGGAACAGGCCGCCCAACTCCACAAGGACAACTGCCCCTTCTCTTTCAGGTCTCGGTCACTGCAAGGGATGATGTGCCCTTCTTTGGGCCCCCGCTTCCGGACCCTGCGGTGTTTAGGAAGGTGAGAGAGACTGCCCCAGCCCTGTGGTGTGCAGAGCAGGACTAAAGGGGAGGGTCTTGGGAGGCCCAGGTTCTGCCTCATGAGGTTCTGAAGCCATGACAGCTGGGGCACCCTAACCCTGCACCTGGGATCTGCCTTTTCTCTTGATCTTGATAAGAATTGGGTCTTTTTTTCCCCGAAGGTCATGGAGTAAATGACATGACTGCCATTTTTTCATAGCAGACCTTGGCCTTTCCTCAGTCTTATTCTTTCTGAAAGTTCAATCTTTCCTCTAAAATATTTGGGAAGAGGGCACATGTCTCTATGATCTTTCAGAAGCCACACTGCAGGCCTTGGCTTCATCCCCAGGTTTCCCCAGGCCCTAAAACCTGTGGAGGTTGCTCTCCCGAGGGGGTGGATGACCCTTAGTGCCTGGGCTGGGGGCTGAGCCAAGGAGATGCCCTTCTAGGAGTGCCCAGGGTGACCCAGGCCAGGCACAGCGCAGGAGCTGCAGCCCCTGCCTCACAGGGCTCAGCAGGCCCTTCCCGTTCATTTACCACCCCACCCCCCTTCCCATCTCCTTGGCACTGGGGGCTCCCAGGGGCCTGAGTTCCAGGAATTTTTGCTGACGAAGCTGATCAATGCTGAATACGCGTGCTACAAGGCTGAGAAGTTTGCCAAACTGGAGGTGAGGATGGGCTTTGGGGGCTGAGCCCCTTCTTCCCTTGCCTAGTCTAGAATCTCAGCCGGCTCCAGGGAGGGAAAAGGCTCCTTCAGACCCTGGCCCTGGGGGCTACCTGGGTGGGAGGAAGCAGGAGGGCCATGTCCGGGGCCCCAGGTGGGCAGAGAAGAGGGGGCCAGGACGGGAGGGTCCTGGGGGCTGCCTGACCTGTGGAGGGAAGGAGGGAGCCGGCGCGGCTCCGGGGTCCAGGACCGCCCCCCGCCCCCGCACCCCCTCACTCTGAGAAGGTGGTCGGGAGGGGACCAGGATTGGAACTCTGGGAGGACGGGCGGGTCACCGGGGCTCTCCCGATGCTGGCCCGCAGGAGCGGACGCGCGCCGCCCTGCTAGAGACGCTCTACGAGGAGCTGCACATCCACAGCCAGTCCATGATGGGCCTGGGCGGCGACGAGGACAAGATGGAGAACGGCGGCGGCGGGGGCGGCTTCTTCGAGTCTTTCAAGGTGGAGGGTCCGGATGGCCCGAGTGGGAGCCGGCGCAGGGCGGGACTGGGGCGGAGTCGGGGCGGGGCGAGGGCTGGCGTGGGGCGTGGCTAGAAGCAGCTAACTGGGCATGGGCGGGGCTGGGGCGGGGCTAGAGGCGGGCTCCCCGTTGTGGGCGGGGCCGGGGGTGCCTCCCGTCTGGGTGAGCTGGGAGGGACCTGTGCCTTGGGTAGTACCAGGCTGGGGGAAGAGTGTAAGCCGGGACAGTGATTAGGGGAGGAGGTAGTGGCCCGAGGTGAGGCTGAGGCTTGGGGGCAGAGTACCTCTGGGAAGTCAGCTGAAGGTCGAAGTCCCTGGGGTGGCAGAGTGGTGCTGCTGGTGTCCTGGGCTGTGGCTGCCAGCAGAGAAGAGACCTCTGTCTTGACCCAAGGGAAGAAATAGAGGTCCTAGGAGGGGTTTGTAAGCCATGTAACTGTTGAAGAGGGACCTGACCCGTGGGACCTACGATGGCTACCCGTGGTTTGGTTCAGTGTTGAGAGAACAGGTTCCCAGGGGTCAGACCCAGCTCTGCCCCTTACCAGCACAGGTATTTTCTGAGCCTCAGCTTCTTTATATCCGTGGACTTGGGTAATGGGAAACCACCTCAGACCACTTGTAGCTACTTATAAGGCAGTCAGGTTAGCACAATATAAGTTAAAAAGCAAAATGCAAGACTGCTCCTCTGCCTCAGCATGAGTGTCCAAGTGAGAATCAGAGGAGGTTCTCTCACCCCTGGAGGGGCTTGGGCAGCAGGGACCTAGGCAGTGGCCTCTTTGCTACCATCTCCTCCACCCACAGAGGACTGTCTCTCCTCTGGGTGCCCAGCCAGGTAGTTGAGCTGTACCCTTACCCTAGGGCAGGCCACAAGGCTGTGGGTTTGTATACAGGGATAGCCCAGTGACCCAGAAGGAGCCGCCCTGCCTCTGCCTGCTGGAGGCAGGAAACAGGGGGGTGAACTTGGGTTTGGAGTGGTTTCTTTGAGAAGGATTCCAGTGGTCTCACATCAGGAAGGTGCCAGACCTAGATTAGGTCAGGGAATTTCTCAGAGGTAGCGGAGTCCACAGTCAAGGGCATAGGATTTGGCAGATGGGTTCTAGCTCACCTCTTCCTATCTCATCACCTGTAAAGTGGGCATGAGGATCAACACCCTGTGGGGGGACTGAGCAGCAGGGTGAATGTAAAGCACCTGGTCCCCCAGGGAGCACACAAGAAGGGAGGGAGGAAGGAAGGAGAAAGGAGATCTCAGAGACACCCCCCCCCCCAAAAAAAAAAAAGGGCAAGAAACAGGTTTCTGGAGGGTTCTGTGCACATTTCATCATGACTCAGCATCTTCTCCTGTTCCTACAACTGCCTGAGACCCAGCACACAGCAGCCTGTGTGGCTCAGAGAGATAGTGTGACATGCCCAAGGCTGCCCAGCAAGCTGGTGACAGAGCCAGGCCCAAACTACTCTTATGCACTATGCGTACCTGCCTCTTGGGTGGCATATAAGGACACCTAGAACTCACAAGGAGATGGGATGGGACTTCCTAGGGTCACCAGGGTGGTATTAATAGGGAGGGATTAGATGCCTGGGCCTCCCCTATGCCTCCTCCACACCTACTCTCACCTTCATAGCGGGTCATCCGGAGCCGGAGCCAGTCCATGGATGCCATGGGACTAAGCAACAAGAAGCCCAACACCGTGTCCACCAGCCACAGTGGAAGCTTTGCACCCAACAACCCTGACCTGGCCAAGGCTGCTGGAATAGTGAGTGTCCCCACCCTCCCCTGCCCCTCCCAGGGCCCTCAGTGCCCCCACCTCCTGAAACCTGGCCCACCTCGCTCCATGGCCTTGCTGTCCACATGCCCACCCTGGGCTCTGGACTTGGTCTAACCACTGCTTTCCACGGGGGTCAAGTGCTCCTGCCAGGACCCGGGTGCTGAGAGCCTGCAGCCCCTTCCCCAGCTCTTTGGCCCTTTATTTAGATGTGACTTTCTGCGGGTCAGCTCCTGGGCAGTCTCTGTGTCCCATCCTTATTGAGTACCTACTGTCTGTGTGTGCTGGGAACTGGGCTGCTGTGTGGGCACCTACTGTACAGCCTGGGGTTTCTGGGAGTACCTAATGTGTGTCAGGCTGTGGGCACCCACTGTGTGTCAGGACCTGCGTTGCTGTGTAGACATGCACTCTGTGAGCACCCATGTGGGCCTGGTCCTGAGTTTGTGTGGCCAGCCCTGGGCTGGTGTGTGAGCACCTATTGTGTGTCAGGACCTGGGCTGTTGTGTGAGCATATGATGTGTACAGAGCCTGGGATATCAGTGAACACCTACTGTGTGTCAGGAAGCCGGCTGCTATGTGGGCATTTCCTCTGTGGCACCTCCTACTGTGTGTCTGCAGCAGCCTGGGCCTCTGTGGCTGTGGCTACCTATTGTGTGTCAGGAACTGGACTTCTGTGTGGACACCTCCTGCGTGAGCCCCTCCTGACTGTCTGCCAGACCCTGTGAGAGCTGGCCCTCACTCCGGGGAGTGCTGGGCGGGCAGGAGAAACTTGTCTGCGTGGGGGCCGAGCTGCTTTGCGCCACCTCCTGGCCTCCCGGGACACTGCACTCACTGCTCTCACACTCCATCGATCCATCCACCCCTCCACCTGTTAACCCACCCATCCATCAACCTATCCATCCATCCATCCATCTACCCATCCACCTGTCTACATACCCATCCACCCATCCACCTGTCTATTCACCACCCATCCATCCACCTGCCCACATATCCACCTGCCCACCCACCTGTCTGTTCACCCACCATCCCTCCATCAGCCATCACCTGCCCCTGTCTTCTGCATGCCAAGCCCTGTGCTCAGTGCTTCGAGGCTGTTGTGTGGCAGGGCCCACCCGCACCTGCCCTGTGGGCTGATCTAGCTGGGGAGCTAGGTAAGGCCTCTGCTGCCCGAGAGTCACCAAGCTCATCACTGTCATCCGAGGAAATGGCCCAACCTCCCCCAACCCAGGTTCTCCAGCCACTCCCTTCCTCCCTATTGGAGTGGCCCAGCCTCCTGTGGGTGGCCTCCGAGGGACCCCGGGGACAGGGACAGGCCAGCGGCACCCACCATGGCAGTAACCAGACCCATTTCTGTTTTTGTTTTTGCACAACTCTCTTCTCTTCATGTTACTTCCTCTCCCTCCACTTTCTTGTCTCTGTTTTTCTCTCGTCTCCCCTCCTTCCTGTTCCCTCGGCCTCCCTCGGCCTCCCCCCTCCCCGCCTCTTCCTTCTCTTGCCGGTCGTTTGCTCCTCTCCCCTCCCTTGCCCACTCCTCGCGCCTTCCCTCTCCCCTCACCCTGCCTTTTCCCTTTTGCCCTTCGCTCCCTGGGCCATCTCTGGCCTGCTGCTCTGCCCCCTCCCCTGGGCCCCATCTCTTTCTGTCTCCTCCGTCTCCCACCTCGCTCTCCTCTTTGCTCTCTGTCCCCTCCCTCGCCGTCTCTGTCCCTCGCCCTCTGCTGCTTGCCAGTCATTGCTTATTCCTGGGAAAAGCGCGAGTAGATTCGGACGCCGGGGCAGTGCCATAGGCATAGGAACCGTGGAGGAGGTTGTCGCCCGCGGGCCGCGGCTCTGGAGGCTGCCTGCACGCGCTGTCCACTGCTCACTCTCGGGACGGAGGCCATATTGGGGACGTTGCCCTCTTTCCCCGGGACAGGCCCAAGGGCGTGCGGGACGGGGTGCCGAGGGCTCTCAACACCTCTCTGGGGGCTGGCACCTGGGCCAGAGCCAGGGGCCCTTTCCAGGGGCCCCTGGCTCTGCCCAGTCCCTGCTGGGGTCTGGTGCCCAGGCCCCTCTGCCAGATGCACGTCCCCCAATATCGCCGGTTCTGCATGGAGTGCCGCTCCTCCCCCGCCCCGACCCTCTCCACCACCAACTGCCCTGGGGGGTCCCGCCCTCCGCCTCAGGGCCACCTCCTGCCTGCCCCGTGGTGTGTGCAGATGGGGTCTTTCAACTGCTGGGCCAGAGCCTCTCTGGGGCACAGGGTTGGCCCGGGGCCGGGGTTGCTACCTCACAGTCACCACCTGTCCTCGAGCGATAGGTCCCATGAAGCCCAGGGAGCAGGACGGTGGCCATTCTGATGACTTGGTCTCCTCCCCTCCCCGCCCAGCATGGCTGCCCCAGCCCCTCAGGTCCCTGCCCTTCTCCTGGACCAAGATCCCCGCTGTGTGGACGCAGAGAGGCCCTGGCCCTCTCTGGGCCTGTTTTCCTGTCTGAACTAGGGGCTGCCTCCGAACGCACGTCTTCTCTCCTTTTTCGCTCATTACCTCTGCTTCAGGGGGGCAGGGGTGGGCGGCAGGGCCCAGGGGGAAGTGGGGGGCCCTGGGGCTCCCAGGGCAGGTGGGCGCTGAGTTGGGGCCTCTCCCCACAGTCACTGATTGTCCCTGGGAAGAGCCCCACAAGGAAGAAGTCGGGCCCGTTTGGCTCCCGCCGCAGCAGCGCCATCGGGATCGAGAACATCCAGGAGGTGCAGGAGAAGAGGTGGGTGGCGGCAGGACCGCCCTGACCTGAGCTGCTCTGACCCCTGCCCAGTGGCAAACAGGTGCCACGGGAAGTGCCTCCGAGACCTCGGCAGCATACAGGCTCCCTGGAGGCCCGCGCCCTGCAGATCAGGAGGCTGTAGGTCGGAGGGTCAAGGGGCTCTCCCAGGTCACAGGGCCAGCCCAGGGCAGCTGGGATTGAGCCCTGTCTGGGACCAGCACCCGGGTTTGCCATTGCTGCCTAGGTGTGAGAGGGGCGGGTGCTGGTCTGGGCAGGCACGGGGTGGGTGGGGCCTGGTGCATGCCTGTGGGCCAGTGTAGGCCGCAAACCCTTGTTAGCAGCAGAGCTGCCCCAGGAAAGCAGAGAATCGTTTCTGGTATGAACCTGTTTCCACCATACCCGGGCTGTGTGACCTAGGGCAAGTCACTGTACTTCTCTGAACTTCATTATTCTAATCTGAAAAACTGGGATAAGAAAATAGCCAATAGCAGGGGGCTGCTGTGAGGGTTCCACACTGTGCCTGTGCAGGGGTTAGGGGCACCAAGAGCATTCCAAGAATGGAGCCAACCCTGTCCTCACTGCCACCAACGTTCAGAATGCCATGAATCCCAGGTTCAGGTGTGGCACTGCCAGGTTCGAGCTGGCCGAGTCTGGGCAGGTCCCTTTCCCTCTCTCAGGCCCAGTTTCCCTGTCTGTCATGGGGACCATGATGCTCCCTCCCATGTAGAGGAGAACTTGGGAGATGTCCTATTGTGTGGCGCTGCACTGGTGCCTTCCCCATGGCTGGCCAGGGTGTGCGCGGGATGACGTGGCCCTGGAAGGCGGGTGGGTGAAGGCAGGAGGTGCTCTGACTCCCCCTCACCGCCTGGGCCTCGTTCTACCCCAATGCCAGGCCTGGTGCTGAACCCCCCCGCTGCCCCCGTGTGCCCCGCAGGGAGAGCCCTCCGGCTGGCCAGAAGACCCCGGACAGCGGGCACGTCTCCCAGGAGCCCAAGTCGGAGAACTCGTCCACCCAGAGCTCCCCGGAGATGCCCACTACCAAGAACAGGTTGGGCTCTAGCCGCCAAGCCGGGGCTTGGGAGTGGCCCTTTCACATCCTGGGACTTGGGCTGCCCAGGAGCCCTGACACTGCCACGAGGCATCAGGGAGGCCTGGGCACCCTCTGACACACCCACTGAGCACCCTGTGCACGCCAGCCCCCACCTCGGCAAGGTACTGGTCCTGTCACATAGGTAACCAGCCGTTCCAGACAGCACAGTCAGGGGGTGTGGTCTCCATCATGGCTGGGGTCGTAGTGTTCTCAGTGGGTCTCCAGGGGAGACCTCTCCAAGGGGTGGCATCTGAATTGAGAGCGGAGCGAGGAGTCTGCCTTGCTAGGTCTGGCCAGCCTGACAGAGAGAAGAGGGTCTCCAGCGAGGAGCCCAGCAAGTGCAAAGGCCCTGAGGCATGCTGGATACCGCAAGGAAGGGTAGTATGCAGCTAGAGCCAAGCAAGAGAGGGGCTGTGCTGGGTGACAGGAAAGGGGGCAGAGGGATAAGCCTGAATGAGAGCTTTGAATCTGATCCCGAGAGGAATAGGAGCCTTTAGACGATTCTCGTGAGAGAGCCCCGTCCTTGGTGCTGTCTGGAGAAGGGGCTGGTGGGACAGGCCTGGGAGCAGGGAGGCCAGAGGGGGCTGCTCCCTCTGTGTGCCCAGGCTGAGTCCCTCTGGGCTGGGTTCTGCTGGCTCAAGAGGAGCGGCAGGAGCCAGACCAGGCGAGCCGGGCCAGAGAGGCTGGTGTCTGGGAGTCAGATTCTCTGGGGTCTGAGCAAAGGAGTGAGACTCCAGGCCGGAGACCCAGGGCCCTGAGCCTGAAACCAGGCAGCGAGGGTCGGGGAGTAGGCCGTGGTTGTCTGGGCCCAGGTCGCTGTCCCCCAGCCACACACACCCCCCCATGGCCTCTCCTCATCTGGAGATGGGTCTAGCTGAGGGAGCTTGGGTGACCGTGCTGGTCCACACCTGCCTTGTGAGCATGCTGTGTGTGGCCGGGTGACAGTTAATCACTACTGCCATCGAACACCAAGTCCAGGTGTGGGGCTGTCTGGGGACACTGGTGAGCCATGAGACTGACGTGGGGCAGGGGGGACCTGGTCAGCTCCATGCACTAGGAAGGACAGTTGGGGGCTGCACTGGGAGGCCCGGGGGCCCAGGAGCTCTCTCGGAGGCCACTGAGGCACGTGGCCGGCTCCGGGCGGGGCCTCCCTGTGCCGTAGTGACCGTGACGGGCCTGCTCCGGTGGGTGTGGCTAATGGGGGCTTCTGTGCCAGGGCGGAGACCACAGCCCAGAGAGCAGACGCTCTGAAGGACTTCTCCCGCTCCTCGTCCAGCGCCAGCAGCTTCGCCAGCGTGGTGGAGGAGACGGAGGGCGTGGACGGGGAGGACACGGGCCTGGTGAGACGCCCTGGGGGTGGGTGCTCTGCTGCCATGGGAGGGGACAGGAGGGGGACCCTGGAGATGCTCTGGGCAGAAGCATGAGCCGGCCGTGGCCGAGACGTGGTCCGGGGACCTAGCTCAGCAGGGCAGGGCTGGCCGCCCAGTGCCGCCCGGGAGCCCCGCCTGCCCGGTTGGTGGCNTCCTAGACCTCAGGCCCCCAGGACTGGCTGCTTCGTACCGTGGCCTGGTGGAGAAGTCCGTGCGTGGAGAGGGCGGCCCAGGCCTGGCCCATGGCTTCCCAGGGGCCGACATTGCTGCCCCTGCCCCAGTTCCCTGTCACTCTTGCCCATGGGGCTGACCTTCCTCCCTTTGTCCCCAGGACAGCGTCTCGTCCTCAGGGACACCCCACAAGCGGGACTCGTTCCTCTACAGCACGTGGCTGGAGGACAGCGTCAGTACAACCAGCGGGGGCAGCTCCCCAGGTACCAGGCCGGGCAGCTCCCCCGGGCAGGGCCACTCGGGTGGGGGGTGGGGAACAGAGGGTGGGTGCGTTCCCATGCCCCAGGTGGTGGGTATGTGACTATCCCCACACAGATTGGACGGCTGGTAGCTTCCTGGATCAGCCTCCGAGGACAGTGGGGGGTGGATTAGGGGCGGGGGTCCCTCAGGGAGGGACTTGGCGGTGTTGGGCAGCACCGGTGCCGACCGCCCATCCATGCCCCGTCTCCCTGGTGCCTCCCCGCGGCCAGTGAGGTGGCTCCCTCCTGCCCCCCTCCCCAGGCCCCTCACGGTCACCCCACCCAGACGCCGGCAAGTCGGGGGACCCTGCATGTCCCGAGATCAAGATCCAGCTGGAAACGTCTGAGCAGCACCTGCCGCAGCTGGTAGGAGGCCCACCCTGGGGGACTAGTTGGGGTGGGGTTCTCAGGGGACCCAGAGGCCAGGAGGGCTTGGGCCCATGAGCCTGGGCACAGCCAGTGACTCTGCTTCCTGTGTCTCCTGCCCCTCGACTCCGTCTGTGCTGCCACCTCTCTCCGTGGCCACCTCGTGTGCAGGGCTGTTAGCCGCCCGCCCGGAAGGTGCAGCTCAGCAGGTCAGCAGCTCCTGCCTGGAGGGAGGGGAAGGTGTCTCTGCGAGAGCCAGCTGTCCCCAGTGGGGACGCGGCCCCGGGCTGGCTCCTCTGCCGCAGTTTCCCTACCTCTGTGGTGGGTTTGTAGGCCCCCGGCCTCCCCCAGAGAGGTGTTGGAGGAGCTGGTGGAGCCGGAAGGAGCTGGGCAGGGCTGGGCGGGGTAGGGACCCAGAGCCTGGGGCTCCGCATCATGATGTCGCTGCCCCCTTTTCCCCTGCAGATGAGGCCACAGAAGCACAAGGTGAAGATTCTGTGTCAAGCCAGGCAGCTGGGACCTCTGCCCTCAAGGCCACCGGCCCTGGAGCTGCCCGGCCTCCCAGCCCTCCCCTTGGCCCACCCCCCTGGGCTGTCTCTGCAGGGCGGAGCCATCCAGACCTGGGTGGGGAAGCTGCTGGCACCACCCTGTCCCCCAGGCTGGAGGTCTGGGCGTGGCCAGGGATTGGTCAGTGAAGCAGGACTGCAGGTCTAGCTAGCCTCCCCCCTGGGTCTCTGTCACCCCTGGGTGCCCCCCTGGACTTAGGGGGGCAGGGTGGGAGAGGCAGATTGGGAGAGGTCAGTGTACACAGAGCCTACCAGGTACGCGGCAAGACACGAGACATGTGGAGTAGGCACTGGGCTGGGCGTCCTGGCTTCTGATTGGGGTTTGGCTGTGTGACACTGCGCAAGTCACTCACCTTCTCTGGGCATCTGCTACAACTGGACACGATTATTTCAGAGGTCACTGAAGACTGGTTCCACCACCTGCACCAGAAGGGGGAATGTGTCCCCCAGAACCTCCCATCACACTAATCTGCTTCTTGGGGTCCCTGAGGCCCCAGGTGGGCTAATGGCAGGGAGGTGGCTGTGCTCATTACCCCTCCTGGAGCCTCAGCCTGGCACAGATCTGCTGTGCCCTGTCCACTGCCTACACGTGACAGAAAAGTGACCCCTTGTGGGGGGGCACCTGGCTCCTCCGGCCCAGCTTAACCCCTGCTGTCCTGCGCTCCTGGGCACCCAAGGCTGAGGGGTCTCAGCTGGCCTGGAGCTGCGGGCCTTGCCACCCCCCGCCCACTGCTGTGGAGGGGTCAGCCAGGCACAGCTGCTGTGAGTCCCTGTCCTCGTGTGTCTGTCCACACTTTTAGGTGCCACGCCAAAGGCCAGCCTCCAGCCCACCACCCACTTTGGAAGCCCCAGTGGCTGTGTGTATGTCAGTGACATTGTACAAAATAAATTCTATTTATCGCTATTGTACCTGGAGTTGGGCCTGGCTTTGTGTGAGCCCGCCAGGCCGACAGCAAAGCAGATGTCCAGTGTTTCCAAGGTAGAAGGGGCAGACCTGTCTCCAGCAGAGCTGCTGGGTCCGGGCACCCCTCCAAGGCCAAACCAGAGGGTCTGTGACCACCAGCTTCTTTTTACTTCCATATCATAGAAGCAGCAGGACGCTCTCCCGGCCAGGGCTGGTTATGAGGATTCAGTGAGCTGGTGCACACAAACGCCAGGCACACAGCAAGGGCTCAGTTAAAGATCGCTCCTTTCCCGGCTCAGGAAATCCCAAGAACTTCCCTTCTGTGGCCACCAGGGGGCACCAAGGGATAGCTAACCCGGCGGGCTGGGCGGGAGGGGGATGAGTGGGTCAGTCCCTGAGGCAGGTGCTCACA
>NW_026000082.1:38952678-38987605 GCF_001458135.2 Marmota marmota marmota
GGCACCTGCGGGCCAGACGGGCCCCATCTCCACAGCTCAGCTGGGCCTCCTGTTTCTCCAAGTCTGTTTCTCACCTGCGGCTCAGGTCAAGGCCCTACCTGCTGCGCAAACAGGCTGTCAAACTGCTAGGGCTCTTTGCCTGGCACAGAACCCAAGGGTCCCCCCTACCCTGCAGCTAGGGCACCCCTGGACGTCCACGTCCAACCCCAGGGCACTTTGCCAAAGAGATGGCCACAGGCCCAGGCTGGCCTAGTGCCAGGGGAATGGGACCTGGACGTTCTCTACTGCTCAGGCCACAGGGGGTGCTCAGCCAGGGACCCTGGAATGTTGAGGTCCCTCCCTCCTTCCCGTGCCTGCCCTACCAAGGGGACAGCCCAGGACGGAGCCTCCTGAAATAACCAAATCTGGTTAGCAAGGCTAATTTTAAAAGCCACTCTGGCTGCCCCATGGGCCCTTCTGGGAAGCCATGAATGTCCCTGTGTGTGCCCCTGGGAGGGGCTCGGAATGGGCTCCCCCTTCTGCCTACCCATGCCGGAGCCCCCAAGCTGTTGGGCTCCAGGGGTCCAGGCTCCCTTCTGCCTCAGTCCACCAGGGTTTGCCTGGTGGCTCTCAGGGCCCTCCCCTGTCTCTGTCTTGGCCTCTCCCCCATCTGCATTTCCTGGTCTCTGCATCCCTTTATTCAGTGTCTCTGCCCCTCTCTGTCTCTGATGCTTGTGGTGTCTCCCCGGCAGCTGTGACTCTGCACCTCCCTCTGGGCCCCAGGAGGCTGGACACAGCATTCCTGAGGGGCCGTAAGCTGGGCGGTGCAGGCCAGACCAGGTGTGGGGGTGGTGTCCACGGGGGCGAGGGCTGCAGGTGGGGCCCATGGGGAGGGCGGCCATCCTGGGGCCGACAGTAGCTATCACCGGGCAGGCAGGGGCCAAGTCCAGGCACGACCTGGGCCATCTGGCCAGGCCAGGTGCCAGCCAGCAGGAGAAATAGCTCCAGAGGTTGGGCTGCCAGGCGCTACACACAGACACAAGGTGCCCAGTTCAATCTGAATGTCAGATAAACAAGGAATCGTTTTTAGTTTTAAGTATACCTCATGCAATATTTGAGACATACTTATAGTAAAAAATGTTTATTTGACATTCAAATTGAACTGGGCGTCCTGTGTTTTATCTGGCACCCCAGTCCAGCGAGGCTCTAGGAGTGAGGGGAGGCTTCTCAGGGACAGTGAGTTCCATAGGCCAGTCTGATGGGGGGACACTCCAGGCCCTGGGAAAATCCTAGTCTGAGGGGGGAGGCACAGGTCCTGCCCACAGGGAGCTCAATTTTCTAGGAGTGGGGAGGGTCCTTAGGAACAAGGTGAGGGGTACATGGCACCCAAACACAGTCTCCTTCTCAGCAAAGTCATAGGCAGCAGAAGGGAGGGTCCATGCGCTCTGCTGGGCGCTTGGGGTGGCGCACAGTAGGAGCTTCCTTAGTGTTTATTGAATAAATAAAAAGCCTCCAGCCCGTCCCGTCCCCTGGGCTTGGGGGGGCACCTGGCCAGCATGAGGCTGTAGAACCCCACTCCCAAGCTCCTGGGGGCCAGCGGGGGCCTGCACTGCCTCCACCCTCGGGGCTCCCCAAAGGGAGCTACAGAGGGGAGGAAAAGGACGGGGTCGGGGAGGTCCCCTCCTCCTCTGTCCTCTCCCCAGTCTCATGTGGGAGTGCTGGCTGGACCACGGTGCAGACGGAGGGGGACCTAGGGCAGGGTGACCTTGGCTTCTGGAGGGATGGCTGGCACCGCGCAGGAGGGACAGCCAAGGAGGCGCAGCTCAGAGCTGGTGCATTTGGACAAGCCGGGGGGACTCCGGAGGCCCAGAAAGTTGGGGATCAGAGTCTGGGGAGGTGAGATTTGGACCTTTATCCTGTGGTCCACTAACCTCAGGGCTTTCCCCAGGTGGGGTGGCATCTGGGCCTGTGGCCCTGTCACAGCCTCCGGGGGCAGCGTTCCCCCACACCCACACCTCCTGCTGAAGGGGTGGCCACTCCCACCGGGAACACCTGTCCCCAGGCCAGCCGGGCCATTGGCTCCCAGGATGACCTTGGGCAGTCCCGTGCCTCAGTTTACCCAACCCTAAAGCGGGACTAAGGCTGGTCCCTCCCTCTAGGATTCTGCAGGGACACCAGCCCGAAGTGCTCTGGAGGGGGGTCAGCTGCTGCTGCTGCTGATTGTCAGGTCAAGGCCCCCAGAGGGCAGGGAGGGCAGCTGGCCGGCTCCATGGCCTGCGTCCCACTTGCCAACCCAGCAGCCCCCTTTCCCCTCGGGGCTGCCCCAGCTGAGCCCTAGCCTCCTCCGAGGTCCCTCTGGGTCTAGGTGCCACGGACGGGCTTTCAGAGAGCGAGAGGGGGCCTTCACCTGATGGTGGGCTGGAGCCCGGCCCCTGCTCTTTGGGCCTCGTTTTCCCCCCTATGTGTCAAGGGGGCTGGGCTGGTCACCCGGCCGTGCCCGGCCAGGCCTCTGTGTCACCCTGTTAGTAACGCTCTAACTCTGAGCCTATAATCACATCTGTCCAGGGAGGAACTAACCCAGCGTTTCTTGAAATTGGGCTCTAATTGTGGCTTTTAGTGGAGTCAGATGCACCCCCACCCCCACCCCCAGCTGGAGTGAATCAGTGAGGCTGTCCTGGCCTGTCCCACCGCGGGCCGAGGCGCCCCCAGGGTCTGTCCGGGCTCCCACGGGGCCAGCCGTGGGACAGTAGCTCCTGTCTCTTGAGGACCTGCTGGGTGCCACGTTCTGGGTTGGGCACTTTCTGTCTAGGGGACTGTGTCACTCCCCATGGCTGTGGGAGGCAGGGACAATTTTGGGGAGGGGAGGGGATTTTTTTTAAGGGAGAAACTGAGGCTCAGACAGGCGGAGTCACGTGTGGGCAGAGTCTGAATTTGAACTCAGCTCTGTGGGCTCCAGGGTCGTGTCCTGGTCTGGAGGCTAAGCAGTGACCCCAGTGCTGTCGAGGCTCCCTCCCGAGCGGCTCTGAGGTGCCCAGGACTGTGCTGGCCGCCCTGCCCGTCCTTTCCATCCGTGTCTGCTCACAGGAGCCTGCCCCTTCCCTGCTGATCACCAAGACCCTCTCCCTCTGTCTTTCTTTCCTGCTCTGCAGACCTCTGGCCTCCAGCTCAGGGCTGTGTGTCCACTTGACGGTCGCCTGTCCCCGCCCCCAGAAGCAAGGAGCCAGGCCTGAAGAGCGGGGTGGGGGCAGACAGGCCAGGGGCAGCTCCCTCCTGGGCCGGGCGAGGAGCCTGCGGTTCCCTGTTTGTTCTGGAGAGCCGGCGCTTCCCCGAGGAGACAGCCAGTGGTTCCCAGGCCACAGCCCCTCAGGCGGAGCCAGACCACGGCTGGCCAGCCTGGAAGCACTGCCGGCCAGCCCCGCCGGGCTCCGCCAGGCCCTGGCGCTGGGTGGTCTGGGCAGCGGCCAGGGAGGCCTCGGGCCTGGCCACAGGGCAGGAGCCATGACCAGAGTCAGGCTTGAGGCTGCATAGAGGTCCCCTGGCCAGGGAAGGGCTGGACATGGGACAGAGATATGCATCAGGCGGTCTGTGCCTCAGGGGTGCCCGGGAGCGAAGACTGGGTCCCTCTTCCTCTGTCTGAAGGCCTCGAGGAGGCAGCGCCCCAGTTGGGTGCTCTCTGCCAGCCAGCGCTGCCTCAGGCAGGATCCTGCCTCAGAGGCTGGTACAAGGTCAGGGTTGACTGGCCGAAGACTCAGACCCCAGCCCTGCCTCCTCGGAACCTCGGTTTCTCCATTTGTGCGACAGGCAGGGGACAGGACTTTGTGTTCTTCAAGGTCCCTCCCAGGTGGGCAGTCCATGGATGGCAGGTGGCCCAGGCTGGAAGGATCTCCCCAAGTTCCCAACCCCTTGTGAGGGGCTTCTCCTTGTCCCTGTCCCAGGGATCCTCTACCACTTCATCAAAGCACTCTCTGCCCCTGGAGTGTGAGAGCTCCTGACAGGCCCCGGCTCAAACCCCGCCGCTGGCTCTCTGTGACCTCAGGCAGCCTCTCCCCCTCTCTGCTCTTTGCTGCAAGTACCACCATGACGCTGTGGGCCTGCAGCCTGGACGAGTCCTCCACTCCAGACCCCTTCTCCCGGCCCCTGTCCAGCGCTCCCACCCAGGGCAGTGGGCGCCTCCCAGTGCTCCATTCTCTCCCCAAGTCTGGTCCCCCGTGGCCATGACAGCACCTCTCTCCCCGGCTGCTCGGGCCACACACCTGGGAGGTGTCCCGTTCCCTCGCTTCTTCCCACGCGCCGTCCACCAGCAAGCCCTGCTGGCTGAGCTTCCAAGCATGTCTGGGCTCCAGCGCCTTCCCGCCACCACCAGCTCCAACCAGCACAACACAGGGCCTCCGGCCCGCGCCAGTGTCCTCTCCTGGCACTCCAGAGCCATCGAGGGAGAGCATGAGTGGTCACGTCGCCCATGCTTCCAGCCATCCGCCACCAGAAGCAAACGTAGGCCCCTGCCCAGCCCCCGCCACTGCCCCCTCCTCGCGCTGGGGCCACATCACCTAGCTCTGCCCCTCAAACGTGGCGAGTTCATCGCCACCTCCCTCTTTTCCCTGCTGAGAGCAATTTGTCCTCCAGGTTTTTGCAAAGCCACCATCTCACTAATTGGGTCTCAGTTCCAATGTCACCAGTTCAGACAGGCCTTCCCTGACCACCAGCTCCAGTCGCACCCCCAGTCACTCCCTGGACCTTGCTCTTATCTGAAAAATGGGCCAGTGCCTGTGTCCTACTCCAGTGAGGTCAGAGGGTGGGAAGGGACCACAGCAGGAGGGTGAAGCTGCAGTCCCTGCTGCCTCCTGTCTCACCACACCCGCTGCTCCGGCATAGCTGACAGGAAGCCATGAGAACCCTCTGCTGGAAGTGGACACTGGACTCCTCTGCCTGTTTCACCGCGTGACTTCGGCTTGGTGTCTGAGCCTCTCTGTGCTGCCTTTCTTCCCTGGACTGTTGAAGTCCACTCCAGCCCTGAGCTTTGCCTGGGGTTTGGGGGAAGGAGACTCCTCAGAGAGAGAGAGAGAGAGAGAGAGAGAGAGAGGGAGAGATGCAGGGTCAGGACACCTACCTCACCTTGAAGGTGGGTGTCCAATGGCAGCTGCTCATGTCCCCAGAGCAGGGTTCTCTCTCCCCCTGCAGGCAGCCGCCCTCGGTGCTCAGCCTCATGGCTGCTGTGATGTCCCTGCAGCCAGGTGACCTGTGTGGGCAGGAAGCTAATGAGCCAAGGTGTTCTACCCAGGTTGACTCGGGGGGCCCAGACCCCTGGAGCCACCCGCCTGGCATGGATAAGCCCACAGGACAGGGGCTCAGCATGGGCACCCACTACCAATTTCGGGGCTAGGTGGTCAGGTCCAGCCTCTGATGTCCCCCCGTCCACACACCTGGGGCTCATGCTCTTACACCTGGACCCTTCCTCTCTGTTCCTCCGAAGCCCTCCCTGCCCATCACCCCAGCTTGGGAGGTTGGCTTCAAGGTCAAGGAGTCCACGGAGAAGGGAGTGGGCTCCAGTTAGCAGGCGGTGATGACCAGTCAGCCTCTGACCCCAGGACCAAAGGATGGGCACAGTGACCCTCAGCCACACACTGAGCCCTCCTGTCTCCTAGAAGTCTCAGTGCGGGAAACCTGTGCTCCAGGAGAAGCAGGCATTGAAGTCCAGCCCTGTCCGTCACCAAAGGTAACCCAGTGTGTTTAAACCTGCACTCTGGCCGGGCACAGTGGCCTACACCACCCGTGGTCCCAGCCACGCAGAAGGCTGAGGCAGGAGGGTCCCAGGTTTGAGGCCAGCCTCGGCAACTTAGACCCTGCCTCCAAATAACATTTAAAGAGGGGGCTGGGGATGTAGCTCTGTGGTGGAGTGCCCCTGGGGTCCATCCCCGGCAGCACAAAAATCAAAAACAAAAACAAAACCCTGCCCTCTGAGCCTGCCGCTTGGCTCCGGGTGCTGGCCCTGGCCCTGGTTAACGGTGCGACTCCCAGAAGCTGCCAGATTTTGCTTCTGTTTGTTCATCTGTAAAATGAGGATAATGACAGTCCCATCCTCCCAGGGTGGTAGGAAGGAAAATGAGGTCATGTGTGTGTGGGACACGCAGGAGCAGTGCCTGGGACCCAGGCGATACACCACGAAGTGTCCCTCATTGTGACTGTGCTAGGGCCCCACCGGGATCCTAACCCTGGGCTCCAGGAGGCGGGAGGTTGAGGGTGGCCCTGGCCGGCCGGCCCCAACCAGGGGCTCCAGCCCAGCCTGCCTCCCCCTGGTCGGCGGCTCCACATGCCCACTCCACCCCAGGGTCACGCAGACTGTGGAGGAGCCAGGGAAGGGCTGGCGCCTGGCTGGGGCAGGGCAGCCAGGAGGCCCCAGGAGGGAACCTCGCAGCCCAAAGCCTCCTGAGAACCTGATCCCCTCCAGGCCCCCACGGTGGGTCTGACTTGGTGGGAGGTCTCGGGTTCAGCCCCCAGGGCTAATTATAACTCGCTGCCTCCCTCCCGCGGCCCCCACCCAGGGCTCTGTCCACCACCCCACCAGGGAGCCCGGAGTCTGGCTGATGGGCTGGAGTTGTTTTCCTGGGAGAAACTCAAGGAGAGGCATGGGTTGGAGCCAGGCAGACCCATCCAGGCTCCAAATCCAGCCGTCACCTGTAAGTCACAGGGCCTGGGGGGTGGCTGCCCTGCTGAACACCCATTTTCTCATCTGTAAAGGGGAGGCCACCTCCCAGGGTGTGGTGTGCGAGGCCTGCCCCAGGGCTGCAGCCCCCCTCACCCCACTGCCCTCTCTGGGCGCTTCATAGGGTGGGTGGCACGTAGTAGGTGTCCAGTTGCCTCTGGCTCAGACCTAGAGCGTTTAGTTTCTTCATTCTGACCAACAGGCAGGGACTGTCAGGGCCATCCTGGGACCTGTCCTCTCCCTCCCAGCCCATTTCCATGGCCCCAGCTTCGACTGTCCAGTAGCCATCTCAGTCTAGCCTCCAGCCCTCTACTTCCTCCTCTTGAAGTGACTTCAAAACTGGCTTCCAGCCAGGCGCGGTGGCACATGTCTATAATCCCAGTGGCTCAGGAGGCTGAGGCAGGAGGATCCCAAGTTCAAGGCCAGCTGCAGCAACATATGGAGGCCCTAAGTAACCTAGCTAGACCCTGTCTCAAAATAAAAAAACAAAAAAGGGCAGAGGATGTGGCTCAGTGGGTAAGTGCCCCTGGTACAAAAAGAAAAAAAAAAAAGCCAGGATGAGGGGATGATCTTTCAAACATGACGGTCAGGACATCTCACAGCTCCCAAGGTCTTCAGGGTCAAATCCCCATTTCTTGGAACTGCACCTGAGGCCTTCCTGCCCACTCTCCCCGACAGTGCTTCCTTCTGAAGTCCTCTCTGCACCTCACACCCCAGGCCCCTGCCCTTGGTAAGCCTCTGCTCCCTTCTGTCCCCTCTGCCCCTCCCCATGGCCTCCCCTCTTGGGCTGGGGACTGCGGCAACCAGAGGAGCTACACCTCCCTGATGGGCGGCCATTTCTCAGCCCCAACTGACCACTGCCCAGCAGAGATGTGGCGTCCAGGGCCAGCTGAGTCTTCCAATTTTTCAAAAAACTCAGAATTCCAAATCTTCAATGATATGAAATATCCCAATGACAGAGATGTGTGGGGCGTGTGTTGGTGTCCGACACCCACAGAGCTGACCCCGCTGGTGCCCCTTTAGAGCAGGCGATCTCCCCCAGTGCAGGGGGCAATTTTGTCCCCCAGAAATCTAGAGGTCAAAGGCCAGGGGTGCTGCCACACCCTACTGTGCAGAGGACGGTGCCTATAGTAGAGACTTAGCTGGATCTAAATGTCCCATCAAAAACTACATTTCCCAGACTCCTTTGCCCCGAGGTGGGCTCAGGACAAATTCTTATCTATGGGCTCGGAGTGGAAGTGTGGTTGTCGGGGCAGAAATGGTTTAAAAGCAGGTGTGTCACCTCCCCCCATGGAAGCGCTGGTCAGGTAGCACGTCCAGGACCTAAGCCACAGGTGGAAAGGGCCAGGGTCCCCGCCTCCTGGCCAGGCACACCCCTGGTGCTTGAGATGGAAGTAAATTCTGACTGTGTGGGTCCCGAGGTTCTGGGCTTACCTTTAACAGCCTGAGAGCGCAGCGGAGGGGAGTGGCCTGTCCCAAGAAGCTGTCATTGTACCGTCTAGTTCCATGGTCGGGGATACTGGTGGCTGGAGCTGCGACCTCTGCCTCGATGACCAGATTAGGACCCAAGTCCAGGATGGTCAACACAGAGTGTGCCGAGTGGGTCTGGGGGACAGGAGCCAGGCCCCACCTGGGCGAGGAGGCTGGAGAGGGCTCTGGAGCTGAGGGCACCTGAGGCTCAGCCACGCCTGGTTCTGGGAGGACACACGGCCCTGGGGTAGGGAGAGTTCCTGGCCCTCCTAGGGTCCTAAGTGCCCACCATGCACTAGACCCTGCGCTGGGCAGGGGTGCCAGAGATGTCGATGACCTTGCCCGAGTCCCCAGGAAGAAGAAGGTGACAGAGTGGAGATGGGGACCCCTCTCTGTAATCCACAGCCCCCTGCTTCCTAGCCCTGTGGGCGACCCCCAGATGACACGGGCTGGTATCCTCTGGGCACTCAGGGCTCCTGCACCATGCCATGGGGCTTCCCCCCGGCCCTTCAAGAGGGCTATTTTATTTCTTTATTTTGAGACAGCCTGGATAAGTTGCTTAGGGCCTCAATAAGTTGCTGAGGCTGGCCTTGACTTTGTTGGAAGGCCAAGGTCAATTCTCCTGGGAGGAACCCTTGGCCAACGAGGGAGGAACACAGAAGAGGAAATACACCTGCTCCTCTCCCCACGGGGGTCTGAGGGTCTGGAGCACCTCTCCTACACTGTCCCCCAGGGGTCCACAGAGGGGTCCATTGCTGCCACCCACCAATGGCGACCTCCTCAACCCCCAGCCACAGAGGAAGCGTTCTCAGCTCCCTGCCCTTCCGGGCTCTGCTGCTTCTGTCCCCAGCTGGTGCTCTCTGGGCTCCTCTAACAAACAACTTGGGCCCAACTCCTTATCTTAGGGTCTGGGTGTGGGAAACTCAATCAAAGATACCAGGTACGGTTTGCACACCCCTGAGACAGGTGGCTGGGTTTCAGGCGGTGCTGGGGAACTTCTATTACTATTATTTGGGTACTGGAGATTGAACTAGAGGTGCTTACCCACTGAGCCACATCGCCAGCCCTATTTACTTTTTTTAAATTTTGAGACAGGGTCTGGCTAAGTTGCTTAGGGCCTCCATAAGTTGCTGAGGCTGGCCTTGAACTTGTGATCCTCCTGCCTCAGCCTTCCAAGCTGCCAGGATTACAGGTGTGCACCACCATACCCAGTTGGGAAACTTAAAAAAAAAAAATAACTGCTTACATATGAAATGAAAGATCAGTTAAGGAAATAATAGTACAGAGATATGGCAAAAATTGTGAAGATATTAGAAGAATAACACCTGAATGTACTGCACCGCGCAGTCCAAGATGAGGTGGCTGTGTCCCGGAAAGAATGTATGTATGTAGTTTCTTTTTTGGGGGGAAATATTTATTTTTTAGTTTTAGGTGGATGCAACACCTTTATTTTATTTATTTTTATGTGGTGCTGAGGATCGAACCCGGCGCCTCACACATGCCAGGCGAGCGCTCTTCCACTGAGCCCCAGCCCCAGCCCCTGTAGTTTCCTTCTTATCCCAGCACAGTTTGGCTGTGCTCCCCTTTTTGCCAGGACTACCAGGAAGCTCAGAGACGAATCTTGGTTTGTATTTCCATCCTGGAGGATGTCCACCCCAGGCCCAGGGCCTCTCATCTCTCTTGGTTCCTAGTTACCCAGCGTGGGCTCTGAGTCATTTGTATTGGCTGGGACCTGGTGGGCAGGAGTGTGGAAGTGTATCATAAACAAAGAAGGGATGTCATTAAGTCCAGGAGCTTTGGAATCTGACCCATCTGGGTCCAAATCCCTGCTCCACAACGTGGGGGACCTTGACAATCACATCGCCTCCCGCGCTCCTGGTGTCCTTACTTATAAATGTGGAGGAATCCATTGGAGCCTCAGAAGCAGCCTTTTCATATTGTAAGGGATCCTGAGTGCAGCATTGGAGTTGGGAAGGTGCGATGGCCAAGGCCAAGGTCGACGGAAGCGCCTTGAGGGCTCAGCCCTCTGCCCTTAATCAGAGCCCGGCAGGCACTCCGCATTTGTGCGAGGCTGGGGATGGATGTGCTACCACGGGCCAGGGCATTGCAGTCCCTGGGTCCCCGCAGCAGGGGTGCCACCTGGCCACGAGAGACCCTTGGCAGTGGGTCTCAGGCAGGCCCTCCTCTGTAAGGACCCTCTCCCACTTCACAGGTAGCAAAACTGAGACCCAGACACACAAAGCCTTTGTCCAGAGTTGCCCAGGCCGACAGGAAGCCCCACGTCCCTGCCCAACCCTCCTGCTCCCGAGTCCAGCTCTTCCCAGAGAAATGAGCTTATTTCAGTCTCTTTCTCACTGACCACAAAGACGCAGCCCTGTCCTCAGAAATATTTGGAAACTTTTATTTAAATGTTTTGTGTTCCCTTTTAACCAACACCGAAAGGAGATTTTTTTTTTTCCTTCCAAACAGGAGAGAGGCTTCAGCGAGGAGCTGGTGTGTGTTCAGAGCTGGTGTGCAGCCCCGCCAGGCTGCTCTTCCCAGCTTGGCCACCCTGCGAGGACAGCCAGTCTCAGGAGGTGGCTTCCTGGGAGCCTGGCAACCTCGGAGGGAGGGAGTGACCCCCACCCTGAGCAGAGAGGCCTGGTCCCCCCGAAGGCATGGCTGGGCTCAGGGACCAAGAGCAGGGGGCCCAGGGGCTTCCAGAGGAAGAGGAAGGGAAGGAGAGGGCTGGGTCTGGCATGTTCCATGGAGGTGCAGCCTCGTGGGTCTGGAGAAGTATCTTAGTTAGAAAAATAAGACGCTTTGAGAGTTCCTGCAGTCTGTGCTCTGCCTGCCCAAGAAAACCGACCCTGTTGGCCAAGGGCAGCGGGAGGGCTTCGAGAGCTGAGGCCAGGGGTCAGGCTGGCCCCGTGGAGGACTCCAGAGGGGAGTGAGGTGGGCAGCAGGCTTTGGTTCCTGGGTCCCCTGTCCTGGCAGCTGCAGAGGCTGCGGGGACCTTGGCCTCCCCGCCCGGGAAGTGTGGGCTGCCGGGCAGTCGGCAGCTTCGGGAGGGGGAAGCTGGCCATCTGCCGTGGGCTTTGGGTGCCGGGCCCTGAGCCCTCAGAACAGGGTGCCCAGGGGGAGCAGCGCCAGCAGGAGCAGCAGGGGCCCCGGAGTGGGGCTGCCCGCCGCGGTGGCCCGGGCACAGTGGTCCAGGTTGGTCCCGATGCAGGCTGCGTACGCCATCACGTGGGGGATGTAGTTCTGCTCATGGACACCGTGCAGCAGGTGGGCCATGGGGCCCTTGGCAAAGACGGCCACGTCCTCCCCGCCGTGGGTCTCGTGGCGCAGGGGCACAGCCGACTGGGCCTGGTAGTTGTTGTGAGCTGTGGGCCAGGAGAAACGTGGCTGAGGGCCCACTGGGCCGTGGCGCTGGGCAAGTGACCTCTCCCTCCCCATCCAGCCGGCCTGAGTGCCCCACTAAAGAAAGAGGTGTAGCTCAGTGGTAGAGAACTTGCCTAGCATGCATGAGAGAATTAACTTTTTCTGGGCTATTTGGATTAGCAGGGAAGAGTCGACTAAAGAGAAGTCACCAATGGCTGCATCATCGGCCCCCCCAGGGACTATTGGGGTGTCAAGAGCAAATGAATACTCAACGGTATGGAGCTGGATGAGCTAACTGCAAAGCCTCATGGGCTGGAATTTTACACAGCCAGTAAAAACGACTGTAACACACCAAGTACCTATATATGCCAGGCACCATGCTAAGCTCATCAGACCTATTGAATCCTCCAGTTTAAAGTCCTTGGAAGGCACAACCTTTTTAGGGAGGAAACTGAAGCTGAGAAAGGGGATGGTCCATGCCCAAAGTCACAGAGCTACTAAATTGTAAGAGGGGATTCAAATGGAGGTTGCTCTCACTCAAGTCTGGGCTATTCCAGGACCACTGACATTGGCAACAAGCTACACTGTTCTTCCCAGCCTGTCCCAAGGGCTGCCCCATGCCTGTCCTGCCCTGGCCTTGGGGTCTCACCATAGTCCACCATGGATACGTTCTCCCGCTCGCCGTCCACCACCTTGTAGCCAGGCCCGTTTCCGTACAGGATGGCGGTGAAGGGCTTCTTGTCCGTGTCGCTCACCATGGGGGCCAGACCTGCACAGAGACAAGAGTCCACCCACCATCCATCCATCCCCTCCTCTTCCTGTCCGTCTGTCCTTCCTCTCTCCTACTCAATCCCCAGCCACGCAGACCCCACTTCAGCATCGCACACTTGACTTGCTCCAGCCCCGTCCCACGCCCATCCTCCCTGCCCGGCTACCGCTGGTCCTCCCCTCGGGCTGCTTCCTGCTTCCTGCGCCCCCGTGGAGGCCCCTTACCAAAGATGGAGTTGCCCCGGGGGGTGTATCCACCAAAGGTGAAGACGTGGGAATGGTCAGCAGTGACCACGGTCAGCGTGTCTTCTGGAGAGGTCATGGCTCCTGCCTGCCCAATTGCCCGGTCCATCTCCACCGCCTCGTGCAGCGCCTGCTTGGCTTTGCCCTCGTGGTGTCCGTGGTCAATCCTGCCTCCTTAGGACATCAAGGTAAAGGCCTTGAGAGGGGGCAAGGGGAGCAGATCGGCCCCCTCAAGCCCCACGACCCTGTCCAGGTCACAGTTGCCTTGACAGGCGCGCACAGTGACTGTCACTAGGAAGCACCGTGGGCCAGGCACGTCTCAGGCGTCCCGTGAGCCGTTTGGTCTTTCCAGAGGCCAGACAGGGGCCGCAGGACCAGAGTCCAGGGACGGAGGCTGCAGAGCCCAGGTCCTAAGGCAGATCTGCCAGACTGAATCCCTGCCGTCTGTCCACCACCCGTCTGTCCTAGCACTGTCTCTTCAGAGTCGCTGAGGACTTCAGGGAGGCTGGGGAGGGGAGCAGCCCTGAGTCCCTGCAGGCGGGCACAGCAGAGCCATGTCAGGGTGCCCTCCACCGCGGGCCTGGGCTGAGATGGACGCGATGGGCCCTATTTACACATGAGGCCTACAGAGGGAGAGCGGGTGCCCGTGGTGGGGCCTGCGGGGGCTGAGGCAGGCGTGACTCCTACTGCCCTGGTTCTCCATCTCCACCTTGAAAACAATCCCGCTACACAGAAGGCCCAGGTCACTGTCCTCACACCGTGAGAGGCCTTCCATGCCAGCCCATGGGGGCCTAAGCTCATGCCACCTCCCTCGGTGCGTGCACAGCCCTGGCTCTGAGCTTGGCCTCGCAGCTGAGGGCTGAGTGGCTTTTGGGGGACACCTCCCCATCCTGCCCACCAGCAGATGCTGCCTGGGTGGACACGCCCAGCTGAGGGTCCTGCGCCCGGGCGCCTGGGTGACAGGCTGCCCTCCCTCCACCAGCCTCGGCCTCGCTGCTCTGGCCGGCGGGCTGCAGGGCGGGCCTTACCTTTATTGTGGCTTTGGGAGCAGCTGGCCCGGCGGGCTGGCCTGGCCCTGCTCACAAAGAAGACAATCCCCGGGGAAGCATGTCCGCCACCACTGGTTCCTGGCTAGCTCCTCAGCACCAGAGGCCTGCTCAGGGCCAGGCCGAGACCGCTGGGCTTGTGGGAACCCCGGGGTTTGGCAGGAGAGCAGCCAAGCTGGGGGGGGCGGCCCCTGGCCCCCGGAAGGTGGAGGAGCCCGTGCACATGTGTGTGGGGAGAGTGTGGCTGTGCAAATAGGCCCACGTGTCTGTGTGGGGGTGTGTGCACGCACATCACCACAGGACAGGGTGAGGAAACACAGAGGGCAGTGGCTCTCAGAGCTCCGGAAAGATCCGGAATCTTTTATCATTCCCCTCACTTCCCATTGCGGCTGCCTGGGCTAGTGCGTAATCCTAACCATGATAATAACAGGAATACTGAGGACTTATCCTTCGCTGGGTCCTGTTCCAAGTAGTTCCCATTTCTGAGTCCTGCGGAGGCCTGTCACCCCTTGAGGCCACACAGCCAGTGGGTGGCAGCACCAGGACGAGATCCCCAATCTGACTCCACAGCCTCTCGCAGAGGCCGAGCCAGGAGTCCCTGTGGAATGGCAGCCTGTGCGCTGAGGAGGCCTCTCTGAGCCGTCTGCAGGGGGAACTTGAGTGGGGGTTTCCAGCATCCCCACCCCCAGTCTGCAGCTCCTCAGCCCAAAGGGAATTTCTCTCTTCGTCCCCAAAAGGGGAAGTTCCCTTTGAGAGCTGGACCACCCCTCCCCTGGCTCCAGGGCCGATTCTGGAAGTGTCCTCTCGGCAGGCTGGGGCACCTACCTTCCACCAGCAAGAAAAAGCCTTTGGGGTTCTTCTTCAGGATCTTGATGGCCACGCCCACCATCTCAGAGAGTGACGGGTCAGTCACATTGTTCCTGTTCAGCTCGTACTGCATGTCCCCAGGCTCGAAGAGACCTGCGGACACAAGGACGAGGTGGACGTCGCACGCCCTGGCCCTGCCAGGAGGACCACCAGGAGCCCGGGGTGTCTCAGGAACACAGGTTCCCACACCCAACTTGGGGGTGGTGTGGTGGGGGAGGAGCCTATCTGGGTGGCTCTTGTGGGTCCAGAATTGTGCCCACGGTTCCTACCATCTTCTCAACCACCACCAGGGTCCGGGGATCTCCAGGCCCATTCTACCGAGGAGGAGACGGACGCTCAGAGGCGTCCAGCTGCTTGCTGGGCAGCTGGGAAGTGCCAGGTCTGAGATCCCCTCCGTCATCCTGCCTCAGCATGGGGGACCCAGGACACAGTGCCATGGCTTCAAGGCAAGGGCTCTGGCCTGCATCTGGCCAGGCAACGTGAACACAGGCGTATTTCCGTGGGAGCTTGGAGGGGCACCGGGGTCGTGCCATTGTGGCACAGCAGGAAGTTTGATGTCATTGTCCCTTTTGTTCCCTGAGCTCAATTTTCTCTCTTGTGACACAGGAGAGTGACCACTCCTTGCCCGTGTAGCCCATCTGGGCGTTTCCAGTTCTGAGTGTCCTTCCAGAACACCTTGGCTGCCACACGGGTGCACACAGCCGGACAGCTCCAACAAGGGACCACCCACTCGGGCCACACGCTGTCCTGGGTGCTTTGGAAGCAGGTGGGAGTTGGCTTCCAAGATGGCACCCAATAATCCCTGTCCCCTGGAGTTCATGCCCTACTGTGGTCCCCTCCCACACTGGCCACCTAGGGCTGCCCCGGGCCCCTTGCCTACTCTCCATTCCCTGCGGAGCGGGGCCAACCATCAGGACGGGCAGAGACAACTTAACTGGCTTCCTCCCTGGCATGTCCCTGGGCTGACTCCGGCTCCCTGTCCCCTCCCTCTGCCCACCCCTAATCCAGGGGCAGTTTAAGCCTTGGCTCCCAGCCAGGGCTTGGCTGTCTGGGTCATACTGCTCTCAGCTGTGTGGCATGCTGCAGGCCACCGCCCTCTCTGAGCTTCAGTTTCTCCTTGAGCCCGATGGGGCTGATCCCTTTACAGCCAGCAGGCTTCAGGCCTCCTTCCATGAACACACACCTTTCCTGACCCCTCCCAGGTCCTAGAAACGGATGACAAAGGCCCTAAGAGGGAGCAGGCCAGGGCTTCTCCTGGGGCCCGGGCTCACGCAGCCCCAGCTGCAGGCCCCACTTACCCAAGAGGTAGTCCACGCTGTCGGGGTTGAGGCTCAGGAGCTCCGTGCGGTTCCAGACAAAGTAGGAGTGCTAGGAGGCAGGGACAGGGTCAGCGCGTGCGTCCCCAGCTGGCCTCAGTCTGGGGCATTTCATTGTTTCTTTCCATCATTTAACATCCCTCCCTGAGGACCCACCCTCCCTGACCTCAAGAAATGACAAGCAAATAGGCAATTCTAATGGAGAATGCAGTGGGGCAGGACTCTGGGGAACTAGGAGGCGGTGAGCCCAGAGGCGGGGTCAGGGAGGGCTTCCTGGTAGAGGTGATGTCCTACCGGAGCCCCGGGGGCCAAGCAGAAGTTGTCAGGGGAGTCACGGGGCAAAGAGGAGGCAGGCCCAGGTCCCCAGGGCCATGGGTGCCCACTGAGGAGTAGGAGCTGTGTCTGGGGTGGTGGTAAGGCAGCTTCGCACCCTCCCTGTCTTGGGGTCCCCATCCAGGAGGGGAGACAAAGGAGGTGCAGCCTCCCTGGGGCATGTAGACACAGACAGAGGCAGGCCCAGCTCAGTCTGGAGACGGCACCGTTCAGGCCTGGACCTGGGGACCCAGGACTGCCAAGAATCAGCTGTGTGTCCTCAGGACACCCCTTGCCTTCTCTGGGCAGTGGAATTGGGGTCAGTGGTCTTCAAAACCTCAGAGGCTGCTGTGGGGGGGGGGCAAGGAGACGAAAGTCGGGCTCCGAGTCCCTGCTACGTGAGGTCAGTTGGTCCTCACTTCAGTCCCCGGAGGATACTCCGTTTCACAGACAAGGACCCCGAGACACCCAGGACCTGCAGCTCCTAGGTGGTCACGGTGACGTTGATGAGACACGCACTCTTCAGGTCTGGTTTTCTAGAATGCCACCCATCCGGGACCAGACAGTGACCCCTCTGGCAGGACTCGGGGGCCATGGTATGGCCCCTCCCCATCTCGGGGCTCGAGAGGCAGTGCCAGGGCAAGAAGGGCGAAGCTCGGCCCCATGTTCCAGGTGGGGAAACTGAGGCTGGGAGGGGTGGTGTCTCTGGCCAGCCTGAGCCGATGCAGGAGGCAGAAAAGGGCCAGAAGCCACTCAGTCCCACACCGCCCCAGACCCTGGGGGCCATAGCTGGGCCCTGTCCCCACCTAGTTGTTGGCCTAGCTTCATCCCACGCCTCCCCAGGGGCCAGTCCTGGAACCCTGAGAAACCCAACCCCAGAGTGACATCAAAGCGGCTGCCAGGCTGCTCCCCACTGTCTTCAGCCTGACCACAGTCATTTCCAGACCCCAGCTGCCCTAAGCAGGCGCACCGTACAGATTTAAAGGGACAGAGCCTCTTCCCAGAGCCACAGCCTGGGACCCTCTCCAAGCCCCGCCCATTCCCTCCCCTGGTCAAAGGTCCCTGGTTCACACACTCCTGTGCCCTCCTGCCATCTGCCCAGGGCTACTGCTTCCACCCCTGCCTTCCACTTGCTAGGGACTTCCGGGCCCTTCCCTCGTGGCCTGTCCCCTCTGGGTGCCTGCAGACCCCAGGCTGCCCGCCATCAGAGCATAGGACATTCCCTGGGTCTGATTCATCCTTGCGCCTTGGGCTTCTGTGCCCTCCTCTGCAGGAAGACACCAGTTGATCACCTACTATGTGCCAGTCACAGGACTGTTGGTCCCTTAGAACCCGTGAAGGGACAGGTGGTGATCCCTATTCACAGAGAACACTGAGGCACAGAGTGGGTCCCCAGCCCAGGGTCCCCCAGCCGCCTGCTCGGGCTACCTTCTCTTTAGGCTTGAAGCTCTTCCAGATGTCCACGAGGTTCAGGCCGTCCAGCCGCGTGCCCCCAGCCTTCTCGTCCATCCTGTACTCCACGTCGGTTTTATTCTTAGGGAACATGTACTTCCGGCCACCTCCCAGGATCACCTAAAGGGGACAGGAGCCATCAGCATGCCGGGGTTCCAAGATGTCCAGAAGCCCCACGGCCCTGGCCTGTTCAGCTGGATTCCTGGGGTCCCTGGGGAGGTGGGAGACTTTCCCAAGTCCCCGAGTCCCGGGTCCAGCCCTCTCTGAGCCTCCACATTTTCAGCCTGGGAGATGAAATCGCTGCTTTGGGGCTTCTGGGTGAGACTGGAGCTTCCGATGACTTCATTACGAGCCTGACACGCCAGCTTCCACCCATGGAAGAAAAGCCCTGCGTGTCAGGCACTGAGCCCCGAAGGCGCCCATCATTTCCCCATGAAGAAACTGGCACAGAAATGTGATTTCTTTGTCTTAAGGCCACACAGCCTAGTGGGAGGGCCAGGATTTGAACCCAGGGCTTCTTCGCCTCCAGCATCCCTGCCCTGCCAGGTCTGCTGAGCCCAGGACGGGCCTCCAGGGGCCTCCTCTCCCACCGTGAGAAGCAGCATGTGCTCAGGGAGCGGCCCCAGACAGGGAGGTCTCTGGGGCAGCCCAGCTGGGAGCAGCCCCTGCGGCCTGGGCCAACAGTGGGGACGGCCGCATGGCTGTGTAGTCACCACTGGGCTAATTTTACCCGCCGCGGCTGGCGTGAGCGGGCAGACGGACGCGGGACTGTTTGTTTTCCTTGGGAGTCCATGTTTGAAGTCCTGACTATTTTTAAGACAAGGGCCAAGAGCATAACAGTCGCCGCCCGCAGTGACCACCACACCGGTGTCCTCCTGTCACCGTGGGTGCCAGCCCAGGCCACTGCCCCAGGCCTGGCACCTCATGGGCCCTTTTTCTACCTTCACTCCATTTCCCACCTCAGGCTTGGTGGGGTGGAAAGGGAGTGTCCCAGCCAGCGGGAGACCTGGGGACTGTGCCCCAGGACAGCAGGGGTCACGGGACCTGGACAAGGTTTGGGTTTTGCAGTTGTACTCGGGTTTGAATCCAGACTCGCTCGCTTGTTGATCAAGGGCCTGTTGTTTTAACCTGGCCGAGCCTCAGTTTCCCTATCTATACATTGGGAACAACGTCCACTCGACTATCCCAGGAGGAAGTGCAGGGGTCCTCTACGGCCCCCCGACACCCACGGGGAAGCTTCCCAAGGAGGGGGTCCCCACCAAGTGACAATGAAAGCTATTTCCAGAAGGACGAGGTGCTTTGCAGGAGGGCGAAGCTCTGGGGAGGGGTGGCTGTGAGGGTAGAAGGAGAAGGGGACCCCAGGTCATGGGTCCCTTGCCCTCCCTCCCACCGTTCCCACAGAAATTGACCCTTGGCATTTTCAGAGTGGGAAATGGAGACCCCAGCCTTCTTGCTGGAGCCTCATAGTTTCCAATCCCAGCAGAGACTTCACACGGGCTCATTAAACTCCCAAATAACAGGCTTGCTGTTTGGCTTTGGGGTTTGGGTTTGTGTCTTTCTTTCTTTTTTTTAAGCAAGATATTTATTTTCAGGGCGGACACCGGGAGTTTTGTTTCATGTATAGCCTGGGGGCTGGGGATTCCGGAGTGGCTGTGGGGAAGGGGCCCATGGGGCTGGGAGAGGAGAGCGAGAGGAGGAAGGGGGTGGCACACAGCCCCCTCCTCACTCACTCCCTGGCCCATGTCCCGTGGTCCCTGCGGACACCCCCACCCTCGCCACCCCCCACCCCCCACCCCAAACATCTTCCCTCTACTCAGGCTGACCTTAAGCTCCCGGCGCCCCACGTGGGCTGCTCCTGCCAACCCTCCCCTGCGAGCAGCTGGTAACCACCCTGTGCTGGTACAACACAGTTCTCACACTCGGCCTCGTGGCCGCCTCCAGAGGCCCTGGGAGCCGGCAGGTGGGGCTCGCTGTTCTTAGCGCACAGGTGGGGAGACCAAGGCTCAGGGAGGGGAGGGCCGTCGGTGGAGGCCGCGAGGGTCTTCAGGACCACTGTCCTGCAAGGGGGCTTCCCCTGCCACTCAGGAAAGGGAAGATGTTTGTAGAGGGCCAGGTGGCACCCGGAAATTAGGGGGTGCTGCATGGAGGACAGAGGGCAGGCCAGTGTGGCCGCAGGGAGAAGCAGGTGAGGGGGCCTGAGGCTTCCTCTAAGCCTCCCCGCATCCCCCCATTCCAGGCTCAGGGGATCCAAGTCTCCCTGATGTGCCCCTCGGGTACCCTGCAGCAGGTAAGAGGCACTGGAACAAAACAGAAATCCTCACTCAAGAACAGGTGTGCAGGCAAGGCCTGCGCACGCCACACACCCAAGTGCACGCTTTGGCGCAAGGACATGTGCTGTCACGTGAGAGCGTCCCGAGAACCCGCAGGACCGGGCCAGTCGGAATGTCCCAGGGATAAGCTCACTCGGTTCTTGCAACAGGCTCCCGGGGTAGGTCCGATTCAGGAGGAGATGAAAGGGGAGACTCAAAGAAGTTAAGGGGCCGACCCTAGGCCACACACCGAGCAAAAGGACAGGTCCTCCCCAGAGGGTCACTGTGTCACCCTCAACTCCCAGAGCTGGTGAGGGGGCAGCACGGCCCCAGGTTCTAGTTCACGAATGATCCCGGGGGCCTGGTTCTCAGGCTGTGGTGGCGGTCACTTGAGGGTTCACCCTGCAGCCCCGTCGCAGAGAAATCCTAACAGTGCCTGCCGGCCCCGACCGCAAATCCCCTACTGGGCTGGGAGCCCTCCCAGGTGTGTGGGGAGCCGGGCCAGGCGGCTTTCCTGGGCCAGCCCAGGGCTGCCCTGCCCTGCCCGGGCCCATCCCCACTCACGTCGATGTCCTTGATGTTGTGCATGAGCTGGTAGGCGATGTCCTTGCAGCCCTGCTTCAGGGCCTCCAGGGGCATCTCGTGGTCTGAGTACCAGTCCCTGTCGGCTGAGTGGGCGTAGGCGGCGCTGGGGGTGGCGTGGTTCACCCGTGTGGTGGTCACAATGCCCGCGGATTTCCCTGAGGTTCAGAGGAAAAGTTGGCCACTTGCGGGTGGGGACATCAGCTGCCGTCTCCCTCCCTCTGCTGGCTGAAGACTGGCCTCTGACTGCCTGGGCCTGGGTTTCCCTGACTGCATGAGGCAGAGGGCAACTGCCCAAAGAGGGTGGTGGGGTCCCCCTCCATCCACAACCCCAGGAACCTCCTGCAGGAATCCCTGGGCCCTCAGGTGGAGCAAGGTCCCATCACCTGGGTCTTTTGGCTTTGTCCCTTGACTCCAAAGTCCCTGGGGTAGGCCTTTAATTCCCAGGAGGAAGGGGAAGGAGTGGACCCCATGGATTCCCTCGGGGTGGCCTGGGCTCCGAGCTTTCCTCCTCATTCAAATCTACAAGGGGCTACGTTTTCAGTCCGATTTTACAGTCGAATGCACAGACCCAGGGACTTGAGCTGGGGCCACATCTAAGCAGCCGGGACCACGGGCCTTCCCTGTCCTGGAAGGGGCTTCGTGACCCTCTG
The DNA here is from genome assembly GCF_001458135.2 of Marmota marmota marmota. Taxonomy (NCBI): domain Eukaryota; kingdom Metazoa; phylum Chordata; class Mammalia; order Rodentia; family Sciuridae; genus Marmota; species Marmota marmota. The sequence goes on from NW_026000082.1 coordinate 38,973,739, forward strand.
GCGGACAGCTGGAGCCCTGGAGAGCTTTTCTCTACCTTCTCTGGTCAGAATGGCTGAGGCCCAGATAGCCACGGAGCATGGCCATTTCCCATAGCTGCTCACCCCTTGCCCCTGCCCCAAGGCTCACCAGCGTCCTTGGCCCAGCGCAGGATGGAGGTGACCTCGTTCCCCTGAGTGGTGTTGCAGCGGGTGCGCTCGGTGGCCGCGCTCACCCCCACGGTGCCCTCGTTGGCCTTCACTCCACACAGGTAGGCGGTGGCAGTGCCAGCACTGTCGGGGACTTGGGCGTTGGTGTTGTACGTCTGAAGGCAGGGGGCAGCGTTGGGGGTGGCCGGCCTTGGCCCTCCTTCTGCCACCCACCTCCACTCACGCCATGGGGACCAGGTGTGGAGGATGCCAGAGGCCCTTTGCAGGCTTGGCTGGGCCCCGCTGCCAGAGGCCCCTGCAGAGGCCCAGGGTCATCTAACTGAGCTGCCTGCTGCCTGCTGCCTGAGCCCTGGCAGTGACGGGCAGCAGCCAAAGCCTCCAAGCTCTGGGGAGATGCTGGGCAGAGGCATGGGGGTCAGGCTGGGTCAGCAAAAGCCTCGCACTGGGTCTCTGGGGCTGCAGCAGCCAGCAAGGAGCCTGGGAACAGAGTCTCAGAGAAGGGAGCTGAACGGGGTCCCTGAAGAGTTGGGGGGCCTAGGGAGGCGGGGGAGGGGAAGGGGCCGGGAGACCAGCACTGACCTCTCTGCCACGCTCCTGCCAGGTGCCTCCTACCCATCCTGACCTCCAACAGAGACCCAGATCTACCTGCCTATCTCTCTTCTTCACCAGCCCGGGAGCTCCCCAGAGGCACAGAAAAGAACCCAATCCCACTCTTCCCCTCGAGGAGGCCTGATGGAGTATCTGGGATGATTATTCTGCCCCCTCCTGGAACAGGTGCTTTAGCGCTCCCAACACTAGACAGTTTACTCCAGTGACCTAATGAAATCCCCGATGGCCCGGGAGGGAGGGAGGGAGCCAGGGCCACTCTGTATAGGACACACCAAAAACACAGGCCAGTACACAGTCGGGATCGTGGTGACTGTCGGGATTGGGTGGGCTGCAGGGGCCTGGGGGACCTCTGGCTGCTGCCACACCCAGTTACTCGACCTGGGTGCTGGGTGTACAGACCCTGAAGCTCAGGGATGTTCAAGCTGCTCCATGGGCACTTTTTTCCATGTTATGTCACACTTCAGCACAAATATTTTTTTTTTTTTTTTTAGAATCTATAAGTTAAAAGGCTCAAAATCAGGCTTGGGAAGTGGCTGCACAGTGGGGGACCCATAGTGACACCGAGGATGCCATCTTCCTGCTCTTTCCTCCAAGCAGCCCAAGCGAGAGGTAGGAGGCTTGGGCCAGGGCCCCAGGGCTGGGGCTCACCTTGGAGAGGGCCACGAAGGGGAACTTGTCCATCTCTAGCTGGGTCTCCTCTCCAGGTTTGTGGTGGAGCTGACCCTTGAGGATGCGGGCGGCCGTGACCGTGGAGACACCCATCCCTGTTGTGGGGGGGGGACTCAGTTTCTTGGGCTCCCGGCCTCCCCAGGCAGCTTTTAGGGGCAGTGGGCACCAGAGCAGGAAATGTCACAGGTCTGCCCCTCTCCTCCTCCCCTCCCCAGACCTCTCGGGGGCTGCTGGGCAGAGCAGACTTCTTAGGTCCCCAGCCTGACCCCCTCTGCAAGCCCCCTTCCCCAGAGCCCAGCCTCTTGGACACCAGCCCCTTTCCCTGCCTGGGCCCCGGCCTCACCGTCTCCCAGGAACATGATAACATTCTTGGCCACATTGGTATTGAGCTTCTGAAGCTCCAGGGCATTTTTCAGGGTCTCCTGAGCTTGATTTCGCCAGTAATTGGGGTCTTTCTCTTCCTCTGCGCAGAGAGAGGCAGTTATTTGGTGGAGGTTGGGGGACAGCCTCCTATCCCCGGATTTACAGACACCCCAGCACCTCACTGGTGGGGGCTGGAAAGTCAGAACTCGGGAGGGCACGATGCTCGCCCACCTCAGACAACTCGTGTGGTTTATAAACAGGTGCTAGAGCAATTACAAGGTAACATTTAACTGATTCAACAGAACAAACTGTTTCCAACTGCAGGAGTCCCCAGATGTGTCCAGCCATCAATTATAAACTCTGCTCAGCTTAGTCATTACGGCAGGTTCAGCAGGAAACCCACCAGGTGACAGCACTGGACACAAGACTTGCCTTTTGTCAAATGCATCAAATTTAAAGAGATCACACCATCAGTCCTGGTAGGACAGATCAGCAAGGAGGGCAGGCTCCGATTGCCCGTCCCCCGCTCGTCACCAATAACTCCCATTTTGACAGTGCTTTAGGGTTTTGAGATAAACGAGGAATGTCTGTCTGTCTGTCTCATCTAGCAATCAATCCACAGCCTCAGCACCTGACAGACCTCAGTCTAAACCTTGGCTGTGCCAAGTACCAGCCGCATGACTGGGCAAGTGACCTCCCTGAGCCGGTTTCCTCCCCTGTCAAATGGGGCAAGTGTCTCCCCTGATCCATGCAGAGGCCTCGGGTCCCCTCCCTGGGGGTGCAGAACTTCCCACTGAACGCAGCGTTTTCGTCTACTTGGGGCCCATCCAAGCTGCCTGTGGGGACCTAGAAGCCTGGAGGCAGAGTCCCTCAGGGATTCTCTCTCAGTGGCGCCCCCCCTGAAGTGGGGGAAAGGCTGAGGTCTGAGAGGTGGAGGGTCAGGACCAAGGCCAGGGCTGGGGACATGAGGCTCCTCCCTGGCCTCTCGGGAGGGTCCTCTCCCTCGTGTGCATGGTTTCTGGGAGGCCGGCCAAGGGCTTCACACGCAGCCGCATCTGCGTGTAATCTGGAGGCTCCCAGCAGAGAGAGACAGTTATTGGTGGAGGTTGGGAACAGCTTCCTGTCCTCCACAGCAGGAGAAGCCTACAGGAGAGCACCAGGGAAGAAGGGGTCACTCACGCACGGACGGGCAAGGAGGTGCAGGGCTCCGCTCCAGCCCTGGGCCCAGCATGCCCACGCGCCCCACCAGGAGTGGCCCTGCGCGGCCCCGGAGCCCAGCCCCTCTGCCTGCCGCCTCCACCAGGGAGCCCAGCTCCGTCTCCTTTCTGGAAATGTCTGCCAAGTCCCCTGTCTCAGACCGTACAGGCCAAGTCCCCAGCTGGGAATCTGGAGGCCGTGGCCTTTCCATCCCGCTGTGTGCTGGCAAGTGCTGTCCCCTGAAGTTTCTCTCTCAGGAAACGGGGGCTGATGGCTGCCCACAGGCAGTTTGGGGATTTCTGAGGGAGAAACCTGGCTGCCACGTGACCTGGCTCCAATCTCCCTCCTGCCTTCCTCTGCACATCACAGTCACAGAGCCTCTTTGGCCCCTTGGGGTGGCACTGAGAAGGTGAAGAACTTGTCCCCATCCTGACCACCTGCCGCCAGCAGCCTGGCTGAGGCCAGACTGCCCTGCACCCGTTGCCTTCTCAGCACGGGCTCTGCCACCAGCCTGCCGGGTCCCGCTGTGCTTGCTCCTGCATTGAGAGCAGAACCCGTCTGTCACCCGAGCAGCCCCGGGGCCTGTTCCCTGAAAGGGTTCAATGAGTGTCAAACTGTCTTAATCATCAGAGATCTGGCTGAAGCCATGATGGCTTGAGACACCTGAATCCCAGAAGGCCACTGTTTCTAGACTATTAAATGCCACTTGCAAAAGCCTAAGGTAGGAGGCTACATCAGTGGAGTCCTTCTCAGTGTGTAGAATATGGTTCTGTGATATGAGGTGTCCCCCAAAAGCTGACGAGGGAGCCAATGCAGGAGAGTTTCGAGGTGAAGTGATCAGTTTAGACCTGAACTGATCAGCGCATCCATCCCGACAGGGACGAACTCGGAACCCCTGAGCCCCAAGATAAACTTTTCCTCTAAAATTGTTCTTGTCGGGTCTTTCGGTCAGCACAGCGAGAAAGTGGACTGAAGCAGGCTCCATGCACAGGAAACTCAAAACAGCAAAAGACTACGGTGGCAGCCGGAGGAAGCCTGCTCCTGTGGCTTCTGGAGGGGGCTCTGGGGGAGGGGCCCAGAGAGTCCCACTGATGTCCTGTCCTGTGCCTGCGAATGATCTTCCAATCTGGTCACCGGGTGTGAGTACAGGTAAAGGGTCATCACAGCGTACACTGAAGGTCTCTGCCCTCCCCACGAGTCATACCTGGGGAAGGGAACGCAGTGCCGGTGCCCGGAAGGTCAAGAGCGGAATGGGGGAGGGGGGTTTGCTACTCGCTGAAGACTTTTTCATTTGCTGCTTTTCATCCACCGACCCATCTTGCACCCAGGGGGACTGTGGGTGCTGAGAAAGCCAGGACTTCCATCAGCGTGACCTTGGGTCCCCAGGGGTCCACACAGGAAGGTGAGGTCAGATGGCGTGCTGGCCTGGGAATCCCGCCATGCTTGGGGTCTATCCTGGGCCCTGCCACTGACTGCAGGGTCAGTGCCCTCTCTGCACCCCTGTCTATCATTTTCCTAAGAGACTGATGTTCACCTAGTGTCCACTTCCCGCTGGGCGGTGAATGTCCCACGTCATTCCCTAGCAGTCCCAGGGAGGGGGAACGTTATCTCTGCTGCACAGATGGGGAAACTGAGGCTCGGGGGGCCAAGTGGGGATTTCAGCCGCATGAAGGACAGCAGGAGAGGCTCGCCCCTCCGACGCCAGCTACAGAAACGCTGAGAAAGATAAACAGCCCCAACCAGCTCCGGCTTCAGGAAGGAAGGAGAGAGGGGCGGGAAAGCCCCACGAGGCAGAATTTAGGAGGAAGTTCAAGACCAGGGAGGTAAGCAGCTGCCGCAGAGGAACCCTGGGATGCGGTTCAGATGCAGGTCTGACAGAAGCTGATGTAATAATAGACACAGTTGGCCTCGAAACTGGAAGGGAAAGAGCCAGCCACGAGGAAGGGAAACGCCACTGCAGATCCACGCGTCTAAGTGGGGATTTGAATTTAGAAGTGTAAGATCTGCAAACGGAGAGATTGACATGAGAACTTGTCAGGCCCTGAAAGGATCAAGGTCAAGACCACAGGGTAGGGACCCCTCCAATGCACCTCCAACAGGAAGATAAGACCAAACAAAACTCCCATCCAAGATGAGTTCCCAAGCAAGGACTCAAACCACGAGGAAATGTGAGCAAAGCCAGGACCTGGAGGAGTCGACAGAATTCATTATATTCCAGACAAAGGGGAGGAGAGGACCCCAGTCAAAGCATAGGCTAACACAAAGGGAGGAAGAGGGGCCTGGCCACCGAAGCACATGCAGGGGCAGAGCCGAGATTCAGGCTCTGCACACTTGTTTTCAATTCTCAAAGACCCTGGATGGTTCCATGACTTCGCCTGCCCTCACCCTACCCCCCCCACCTGCACCAGGCCTTCCCCGCCCTCCACCTGTGCCCCCCAGTCCTACCTGGCACTAGGGAGTTGGTAAGGCAGGTGCCAATGGCCAGTACTAGGAGTGGTGAAATCATGGCGCACCCCAAGAGCTGCTTCCTCTCTGGAGCCCAGAGATGCGGAGGATGTGGGTGGATATGGAGGAGGAGGAGAAGTGATCAACCGTTAGCTGATGTTCCAATCCTAGAAATTAGAAGGGAAAAAAAACAAAGAATAGATGTGGGGGCACCGCTCTGGAGTTCAATTCTCCATTTAGGTGTTCGTAACTTGCTTCATTCCACCAGTGTTTGCTGAGCACCTACTACAGGCTCCGCATGGGGTTGGCCATTGGGAGCCAAAGCCAGGTGGGCTCCCTCTCTCTCTCTCTAGAAATGAAATCACAAAAATAGTTGCATAAGGATAAATAGGTTCTGGGCTGCAAAGTCGGTCCACCCCACTTCCCAGGAGACTCCCACTTTGAATCCACCCTGGCCGGGATGCAGGCTCTCTGTGTAGTGCTCCTCAGCTGTGGCTTGCCTCAGGGCCTCCTGAGGGCTTGGTAAGCATCCCCGGGCTCCAGCCCAGACTCTCTGACTGGAGTTCCCAGTTCCCAGGCGATTCGGATGCTGCTGTTTCCTAGACCACTCCCGGAGAGGCCTGTTCTGAAACACCTTTTGATGTTCTTGAGACTTTTGATGCCCTTTCCAATAGGGACCTTTGCTCCCACGGGACCCGTTTGCTACATTCTCTTCTAGAGCGGGTCATTTTTGATAAGAGACGTAGAAGCTGTTAGGAGGAATTATGGGAATAGGCTGCTGGTCAGGGTAGCTATTCTGGGTGGCCACATTATAGATAACTTAGGTTATTTTTTTCATTGTCTTTTCTATATTTCTTACATTTTCTTCTGTGTTGGGATGTGACATTTATTTGTTGTCTATTTATTCATTCATTCTTTGGTGCTAGAGGTTGAATCCAAGGCTTCATGCATGGTAGGCAAGCCACAAGTGACATCCTCAGCCCAGTTTCATAATATTTTGAACAGTATTATTAATTAAAAAAAAAAAGACGGGAGGAAACACACGGACCGTTGCGGTTTTTCTCTGGGTGGTGGGACTACGAATGATTATTTCCTCTTTAATTTTTTTTTTTTTCCAAGCTGCCTGAAATGAGCATGTATTAATGGCTTAAGAATGTTCTCAAACCGTGGTCATCCTGTTGGGATCACAAGGGACAACGCCACTGGCAGCTGAGAAATGAACTAGCCCTGTTGTGTGTGAACCGATGTGCAATTTTACATGGCAAGAGTTTCACTGGGAAATAGTTATTTCAACCAAAACCAAGATTTTAATGATTATTCCATTTGCTCTGGGAAAAGGAAATGACACAGATACCACCGTTAGAAAGGTGTTGTGAAAGATGAGAAGTCTCTCTTGTCCCTAGAGAAAGGGGTTGTGTTTCAACCTCAATGACAAGGGTCCTGGGGCAGGACTGTGGGCAGAGGGGGCCGGAACTGAAAGGAAATGGTGCACACCGAACATCTGACCGCACTTGACATTGAGGGGTGAAATTCTAGATGATTTCCAAATTTTTTCTTTGACTTTAGTTGCTAAACATTCTATAGCAAATTCTACGACCAGAAGAAATATCATTAAATTGCTATAAAATGTATTAAAACATCATTATTCACCATAGTTTAAAAAAACCAAAGTTCCCCCTTTTAGGAGGCCGCCAGGACTGTCACTCATCCCGATGTTGACCTCTGAACTTCAGGCCACTTTACTCACTTCAAGTACTTCTCTGATTTCAAAACGTTTCTTTCCTGGTCCATTTGGGCCTCTGCTCAGGGGATACCCAAGGGCAGGGACTTTGCCTTTGTTGATCTCTGTGCTTGGCACAGTTAATATTTACCCCAGTGGAAAGCCAGGGCGCTAAGGAGGGGAGTGGGGAGAGAGGAGTTGGCGGGGGAGGGGAGAAGCATCCAAAAATCTCTCTTTTGCGTGTGCAGAAAAGTGCAAGTGTTGGGGAGACTGGAGCGTGGTTGGTGGAACGTCGACAGGTACAACACTGGGGAGCCAGCAGCACCCCGCAAAGCTGAGCATCATACACGAGCCCTTTGACCCACCTCGCTCCAACAGAGCCTTGCCATCAGCCCTCTTCAGGGCCGCTTCACAGTGCCCACGACATCAGGCTGGAACAACATACTGGGATTATGACCTTGGACCCCCGAGGGTGGAGTCGGAATGATGGACAGCTCCGTGCAACAACATGGCTATGTTTGAGCCAGGGAAGATGACTAAGGGCACCTACAGTGTGGCTTCCATGATCCAAAGCACAGAACCCCATGGAGGGCGTCAGAGGACAGGACAAAGCTCCCCTGCGGGGTGTGGAGGCTGACAGGAGCACGGGGGAGCTTCCCAGTGCAGCTGCGCTGTTGATTGATCGGGGTGCTGGTCACGCCAGTGGGTTCTGTTCGAAAATCCAACAGGCTGCTAGTTCACACTAGGGACACTTTTCTGGGTGTGTGTTATACTTCAATAGGGTAAAAGTTACTCTTTGGAGCTGGGTTCGGTGGCGCACACCCGTAATCCCAGCAGCCTGGGAGGCAGAGGCAGGAGGATGGAGAGTTCAAAGCCAGCCTCAGCAACTTAGCAAGGCCCTGAGCAATTTAGCAAGACCCTGTCTCAATTTTTTTTTTAAATGGCAGGGGATGCGACTCGGTGGTTGCACACCCCTGGGTTCAATCCTGGTATTAAAAAAAAAAAGTTACTCTTCGGGAGTTTATAGAAATGATCTATAAAGGACCGAGACAGTGTGCAAACAGGCCCGCACGGCCCTCCATGGTGTGTAAGACTTTCACTATGACTCCTCACTGATGGCCCCTGCCGTGGACAGAGAACTGATGATCTCCTCTTACAGACCAAGGCTCTCAGAGGAGAAGCCACTTGCTCAAGGTTACAAACGACAAGGTGGCATTCAGAACCTTGACCACAGGCCTTCTGATTCCAGAATTAGCAATGTGGCGACTACCAGTGACCCCCCTGGACAGGGCTTCCTTTTCTTCAACTGGTGATGGGAGATTGACGCAGGAGTAGATTCTTCTTACCACCCCACAGGCAAGACCCAGGACAGCTGGGCAGCCCCAAAGCCTCTGGCGCAATCTCTTGGTGATCAGCCGTCCCCCTATCCCTAAACTTGGCGGTCCCCAATCTGTGTGCTCTCACCCTTTGACTGCTATGGTATGCAACCCGTGGATGAGCGTGGGAGAGGTCACGTCACTGCAGTGTGGTGTCTTCCCACCAGGGACACAGCTCCTCTCTCCACTGATTCTTTGACTTGATGGGCATTCTTTGTCCTCAGCAGATGGATCTGGATATGTTGTTAACATGGGCACCTTGGACTGCACTTTGGGGAAGCTATCATAAGTGATATTGTTTCTGAAATTGTTCATCGCTGGTACCTAGAAGTACCGCAGGTTCTCATGTTCTACTTTGTATCCTATGACCTTTCCAAACTTACTAATTCTAGGAATTCTGTGTGTAGGTGGGGCTTCCTTGGCATTTTCTATGTAGATAATCATGTCATCTACCAAGCGTTTCAGTGTTTCCTTTTTTAACCTGTATCCTTTTTCCAATCTGTATTTTTTTTTCCTTTTTATTTATTTGTTTTTGTGGCACTAGGATTCCAACCCAGGGGCACTCTGCCACTGAGCTCCATCCCCAGCCCCCTTTTTTTTAGTTTTTATTTTGAGACAGGGTCTCACTAAGTTGCTAAGGCTGGCCTTGAACTTGCGATCCTCCAGCCTCCAGCCTCTGGAGTCACTGGGATTGCAGGAATGAATGCACCACTGCCCCAGCTTCTAGTTCCTGAGATTCAGGGAGAACTTCCAGCCTTTTGGCAATCGGGGGTTGGGGGGGCATCTTGAGGTGTGAGGCAGAGAAGAGTTTGTGGTGTAAAAATCAGGAACTTGGCTTTGGACATATAGAGTATGCGGTGTCTCTAAGAAGTGGAGACACTGAGCGGGTGTAGTGGTGGCCACCTGTAATCCCAGCAGTTCATGAGGCTGAGGCAGGAGGGTCACAAGTTTGAAGTCAGTCTCAGCAATTCAGTGAGGCCCTAGGAATTTAGTAAGATCCTGTCTCAAAATTAAAAAAAAAAATTAAAAGGGCTGGGGCTGGGGCTGAGTGGTAAAGTGTTTCTGGATTGTATCCCCAGTACCAAAAAAAAAAAAAAAAAAAAAATGGAGACATTGAATGGGCAGTTGGCATTTGGAAGAGAGATCTTGGCTAGAGGCATACATTTGGGAATCATGGTCATGTGGGTAGCAGTTGTGGCCTCGTGAAACTTAAGGAGATCATCTGGAGGGAATGGGGGCACAGAGACCTATAGGGGACAACAGCCCTTGGGAAACAGGGCACTGAAAAGCTCTCTCTCTCTTTTCCTTTTCCTCCCTCCCTGCCTGGTACTGGGGATGGAACCCAGGGCCTGGCTAGGCCAGCGCTCCACCTCCGAGCTACATCCAAGGTTTTATGAAAAAGGTTTTATGCCACAAACCTATGGAAACCGTCATGCTGTTGGGAAAACTGTTGCAGATTCTCTTCCACCAGGGCTTGTGATTACAGGCGCTGTGGTCAAGCTCTCCGTCCACAGCTGGGAAAATGCGGGAGTCCGAGCGCGAAGGCGCCCCTATGTGGCAGCAGGATCAACCCTGGCGGTCGCGCTTCAGCACGGAGGGCTGCGGCCACAGACAGCCAGCGAGTCGCGACTTACAGCGACGTGTGCAAATCCAAGGACCTACTAGACGCCTCAGCACGAGGACCTCTGGGGAGGACAAGGAGCAGGGATGACAATAAAGCAAGGGCGGAGCGAGAATGGGAGCTCACTCAGGGAGAACAGGGGGGCAGGGGCCGCGGGGGCGTAGCTATCCTTGTGGCCACGTGTGCCCAGCCTGCGGCTCTGGAGAGCCAGGGCCACCTGCCCCCTGGCCCGGCGCACAGCCGCTCTGCCAAGGCGGCTTAACCAGGCCGCGTGCGTCCAGGCCAGGGCGGCCGAGCGCGGGCCCCAGGGCTCTGCACTGGGATGGGCTTGGCCTGGACCAGGTGCCCTCTCCTCTCTGCCCAGGACGGAGAGGGGGTGGGGACCTGGGCGCCGTGGCTCCTCCTCGCAGACCCTCCGCCTCTTGGGAGGAAGCTCCAGTGGCCTCTGGCAGCCTGGGGGCGGGGCCCAGTCCGGGGCTTCGGGGGACCCGGCTGTCCACTGCCCTCTGCCAAGTTCCACCAGCTGAGAATGGGGCCTCGGTGCCGCCAGCCCCTTCGCCACCCCCTTCGCCACCCGCCGCCTCCCGCCGGGCCTTCTCTGCCAGGCCCTGCTACGTGCCCTGACTGTCTACGACAGCCCCGAGGAGCGGCTGTTTGGCAGGACATGGGGGTGGCCGAGGGGCCAGGCTGGGCCCTGGGGACTATAGCATCTAAGCCCCGGAGCACCTGGGAGCCGGTGAGAACCAGCCTGAGTCTCCGCAGATCCAGGACCATCAGAAGACAACGGAGGACGCTCAGCGTTGTCCCTGTGACCCGCCACATGGCGTCACAGCCCCACTTGACAGCTCGGGGACAGAGCAGAAGGCCAGCGACTGCGGGGAACACCCAGCTCACCCCAGGCTCAGCCTCCCGCCATGGAGAGGGAGCCCCAGCCCACGCCACTCAGCCCACAGAACAACACTCAGCAGGGGGGTGTCCCTACCTGAGTGGCCCGGCCAGGCGGCCCGTCAAGAAGCAGAGCAGGCCCAGGGCCAGCATGAAGAGGAGGAAGCTGAGGACGGCCATGAGGACCACGTTCAGGGTGGGCACCAGGAAGGCCATCTGGAGGGAGGGAGCCCTCAGGAGGGACCACCCTGCACCCACTGCCACTGGTCTTGGACCCTGGCTCCAGAGCCCTGGTCAGTGGCACGGACCTGGCCTTATCCCCAGGTTAATCCTGGTGATTAGCTGGGAGGGGGTGACCCGGGGGGTCCCCTCCCCCACTCCAGCTCCATTCAGGGGAGGGCCCTGAGGCTTGTCATTCACCTCTGTCCACACGTCCCTCACTACTGAGTGCCTGCTGGATACCTGGCTGTGTTCTAGGTTCCCAGGAAACATGGGGACAGCACAGACTGTCCACCTGGAGATTACGGATGAGGTCGTGCAGATAAAGCACCTTCTATGTGCCCACTCCCAAACCGAGGCTGCGCCATGTCCATAGAAGCAGCTGTACTCATTGAGCACCTACAGCATGCCCAGCTCCATTGGAGCTAGAAGCTCAGAGGCGTAGCGATGGCGTAAGGGTTCAAACACAGCTGCTGGCCCTGAACGGGGGGGGGGGGGCACCAGGCCTGCACCAGGACAGCGGGAGGTCCTCATCATTGTGCTAATGCCCGTGGTCACCCGAGGGTCAGGGCCCAGGATGGAGCATGAGCTGCTGCCTGCACAGAGTGCCCTTTCTGCTTCCTGCCCAGTCTCTCTGGGGTCCCAGGAACATCCCACAAGTCAGGCTGGGGACCATGGTCCCTGTCCCACAGACTCAGAAATAGGCCAAGAGCTGATGCCCCTGGACACACACAGCTAGGTGCCCTGAGCCCTGGCTTCTTCCTGAAACCTCAGGAGACGATACCCAGGTCAGGGAGATGCTTCAACCCTCCTGGTGCCAAGGCAGGTCCCCTCTTCCCGACTCCACAAGGGCCACTGAGCTCACCAAGAGAGCAGAAAGCCAGGCTCCTGCCCCTGCTGACCCTGGGCCTTCCCCACAGTCCCGTCCCTAGACTCAAACTGAAGCTCACTCACCAATCCCAGCCACGCGGGAGGAGGGATCAGCAACCCAGGGACGGATGGGGAGACTGAGGCTTAGCAGGGAAGTCACTGGGTCCCCTCTCAGGTGGCCAGCGGGTCTGTCCAAGCCCTAGCCCCATCATGTCTTGGCTGTGTGACACAGGGTCAGCCCCTGCACCCCCGAAGCTGTTTCCCAATCTGTCTGACACCGGTCTTCCACTCAAGAGAGCACCAAGGTGTACCAGGTGCTCTGGACATGCACTAACATAATCCTCATCAGCAACCCTAGCGAGGCCAAGCTGTCCCCACACAGGTTCAGGAACCAAGGCCCCAGTGGCCTCGGGGAGGATGGTCCTGGGTCACAGATGCTGAGCCAGGCCCTCACAGCCCCCACACAGGACCCGCCCAGGGTCACACCTGCATCAGGCTCACCCAGGGACCCTCACTGACTCATTCAGCTCCTGGGACACCTTCAAAGGCAGCCTCATAGGGTGATGAGGCCCCTGGAGGATCACCTTGCGCCCCCAGCCTGGGCCTGGCGGGTCTCACGGGGTCCTTGGGGAGCCCCATCCAGAGCTGGAGTTCCAGACTACCTGGGCTTGGAGGGGCCGCTGGGTGATTTCCCAAAAGTACCAGGTTGCAAAAATCATGGGGTGTTTGTGGGAAAAGTCCTGTCCTCAGTGGTTCCAAGGACAGGATGGTGACTGATGAGTACATGAGCGATTTTCCTGGGGATGGAAGTGTTCTTTGTAATGACCTGAGGTACTTTGGGAGGGGCTGTGACTCCCTGCTCCTCCCCCCTGCAGACAGAGAGACGCACAGGGGCCAGTGGAGCCTGGTCCCTGGGGCTCTACTTGGTCTTCCTGGCTCCTCGCAGAGCTGAGGATGGAGAGAGGCTCCTCCCGGGGAGCGGAGGGATGGGGTAGGGCTGGGCTGGGCTGCTGCAGCAGACTTGCAGATGGCTGGAGCAGCTGCCTGGGCCGGAGCCCGCTGAAGACCAGCCCAGAGAAGTCTCAGCTGCAGGGTCACCGGGAGCGGTGTGGAATCTGCCTGTCAACCAAGCCAGCATCTCTGGCACCCTTGCTGGCGGGACTTTATTCATTTACTGGTGGAAGTTATTTATGGCTGCCATTAAGCAGCCTCTGGGTGAAGGGGCGGGAAAGGAATGTGCGCTGGTCAGAGTGGGCTGTAGGTCAGATCCAAGGAGGGACTTCCCCAGAGGGCGGGGAGCCAGGAGTGGGGGATGGAGCAAGGCTCAGACCTCTGGCCGCTGACAGCACCCCAGCCCAGCAGGAAACAGGTATGGGAGGGCCCAGAAGTGTGGGTGCCAAGCTGCTGAGACCCCAGCCTCAACACCTAGTGTGCTGTGTTCCCCAGACTGAGGGGATCCCTGCCACCCATCTGATGTCCCCCCTAGTCCAGCCCTGAGCCCCCAGAACCTGGGCCCTAGACCTTGGTGGCAGTCGTCAGAGCCTTAGACAGCCAGATGGCTGCTGCCCCACCAGGCGTGAGCTCCAGAGGGCAGGCAGCACCCTGGGTGGGGACTGTGGTGGTGGCAGGACGGCCCCACAGGGACGGGTGGCTGAAGTGGCAGCTCAGCAGCACCAAGAGTGGGCGCTGGACCAGGCGGCCTGGGCATTGCCTCTGCCCCCTCCAGCCGGGCACTCAGGGCGGGGC
>NW_026000082.1:38987630-39014440 GCF_001458135.2 Marmota marmota marmota
GGGACGAGGCAGGTCGGGAGCGAGCGCTGGCCAGTAACTCACGGGGGGAGGGGACACGTGAAAGGAGCAGCACAGGAGCACGTGAGGGCCAGGAGCAGAGGGACCCGTCTGCCCGCTTGGCCGGGCACGCCCCGGGTTCCCACGCCCCGGGTTCCCACGCCCTGGGTTCCCACGCCCCGGGTTCCCATGCCCCTGCTCCTCGGGGCCCAAGGGCTTTGAGATTCTGGAACCCAGAGCCCAGCGCTACCAGGCACCTGCAGGTGGTTGACGAAGGACAGAGGCCGACACCTCCAGGGGCTGAGTCCTGAGGGGTCCAGACCCGCCCCCACGGGAGGACAGGTCCCCACCCCACCCAAGCAGCGGGAGGCCCTTGGCCCCTGAGGGTGTAGCTGGCTCCGTGACAGAGGCGCAGGGCAGAGGCGGCGGAGGCGGCCTCCTGGAGGCCCCTGTGCAGAGGCTGAGAGGGCGCAGACAGGGTCGGGGGATAGGTGGGCGGGCGGCAGGCGGAGGTGGCCTGGGCCAGCCCCAGGATCTGCCCAAGGCCTCGGCAGAGCTGCGGCAGGCCCAGGGCCTGGGTTCCAGAGCCAAAGCTGGCCTGAGGCTCCCTGGGGCACGGTGACAGTCCCCATGCCACAGTGCGGCTCTGTGGGCAGAGGACTGAGCCAGGCCGAGTTCAGCTGTGGGAGGAGCAGCAGCAGGAGCGAGGGGTGCAGGGCCAGGGACACCATGCCTGAGGCCTGGGACGGTGGCTCTGTGGGCACATGGGCTTCCGCCAACCCCCGGTCGGAACATGTTCTGTCCCAGGCTACCGAGCTCCGCGCCAAGCCTGGAAGCTGAGCAGGGAAGAGGTGGGGGACGGGGGTGGCACATGTGCTCTGTGTCTCCGAGATGGTCGCCAGCCCCCAGGCCTGGCACCCCACTCAGCACCCCTGCAGCGGGAGCCTCTCGGGAACCAGGAGGAGTCCCTGTTCCATCCTTGTCCTCACAACATCAAGAAAAGAAAGGCACAGAGAGGGTGCATAACCTCCCCAGAGTCACACAGCACACATCAAAGGCAGGGATAGGTCTCCCCACTAACCAGCTAAGGATTTGGGGACCACAAGGCAATCAGTGAGGCATAGCATAGACACCAGTGTTTCAAAATTCTAGACACTAATGATTTATGTCAATTAAAGAACATTTCAAACAGTAGTCTAGAAAAATCCCTGTTTTACATAATTTGTCATCATGTTGCTTATAATAATAGCAAACCTTTTCATAGCCCATACTATGTTCCAGGCACTGTTCAAAATGTTGCACCTATATTGACTCATTTAATCCCCCAAACAACTTGCAAGGTAAACACTATTATTATCCCTTTTATACAGACAGTAAAACAAAAAGCACAGAGAGGTTAAGGAGCTCACCCAACTAAGTGAACAAACCCGATTCAGCTTGACTGTGGATGTTTCCGACTCTCAGACAAGACCCAGGTGGGCACCACCAACTGCACCATGTCACATGTACATGGCATCCACACCACACCTCTGTGGGTGACTGGACTGAACAGCGGCCACAGGACTGCCCAGTACACTCTGCCCAGATGCTATTCACCGTATCTGCCTCGCAGGCCCCTGGGGAGGGTTTCCCTCTACTGAGGTGACTTGCCCAAGGTCACACAGCAGGAGTGGCCCACAGAGTTAGCCTCTGGGTCCAACTCCCTGACCTCTGCCCAGCCCCCTTGTGGGCCTCTGCAGGGGGACTGGCCTGAGCCCGGTGCGGGAGGGGCTGGACTGGAGACTTGGCTCTGTCCCTGGCCAGGCAAGGTGACCCTGGACACGCCCACCTCTCCCACAGTCCCCTACTCCAGTTTCCCCAGGAGACCAGGGCCAGTGACGGTGACGTCCCACCCACGGCACCCACCTCAGCAGAGCTTCCGCGGCTCACTGGCTGTGTGTCCTTGAGCACATCATCTTGCCTCCCTGGGCCTCAGTGTGCTCGAGTGTTCAAGGGGGACACTCATGATGAGTGCCTGTCCTCAGGATAACCCCCTATAGCACAGGCTAGCCTGGCTTCCCATGCAGAGAGAAGTTAAGTAACTTGGCCAGGGTCACACAGCCATCAACAGGAAGGGGAGAAGCTCTTGACGGGGCACCTACCATGTGCCGGGATCTTCTCCCTCAGTCTTCTGAGAACCCCGTAAGGTTGGGATCTGCAGCTCCAGGTCAGAAGAGAAAACCAGGGCCCAGAAAGGGAGGAGGTTCAGGGTCAGGCCCAGCAGTGTGGGAGGGCTGGGACCAAGGCCAGACCTGCGAGCAGTGTGCTTGCCACCCCTACCCCGTCCTCTGCCAGGACAACCTCGCGCCTCCTCGGCCTCCCCAGGCACAGGAAGCCCACGTCAGCAAGGCTGTGACCTGTGTCCGGGTGGGGGACCCGGCAGCGAGAGGATACCGTGCCGGCTGTGGCCCTGCAATGGTCCCCATGTCACGTGATTGCTGCCTTCTGGGACCCCCTCCCATCGGACAGAGGGCTCCTCCCTGCAGGGAAGCTCGGGTCTCCTGGGCTCCCCTCCCAGGGACCAGAGGGGCTGCCCAGGGTCCTGGGGGATCCATGTGTGAAGCAGGGAGGGCCGACTCCATGGGGCCTCCACAGCCAGCTCCGACAAGATGTCCTCGTCAGCCGTTCCCCCGCTGTCCTGACAGACCTGACAGCGACCACTAGAGGAGGAAGAGTTTATCTGGGGGCTCGTGGCTTCAGAGGTCTCAGTCCATAGATGGCGGGCTCCATTCCCCAGGGCTCAAGGGGAGGCGGAACACCCTGGGGAAGAGTGTGGTAGAGGGAAGGGCTCACGGGGTGATCAGGAGGCAGAGACTCGCTCACCAGACACAAAAGATATGCCCCAAAGGTGCACCACGAGGCCACCGCCTCCAGCCACACCCCACCTGCCTTGTGACCACCGGGTCAATCCCATCAGGGCACTAACTCACTGAGGCTCTCACAACCCAGTAATTTCCCCCTGGGAACCGTCTCACATTTTCTCACACACGAGCTTTTGGGGGACACCTCACATCTAAATGATAATCTTCCCTCTCTGGCCCCCAGAAGCTCATGTCCATCTCACAGCCTCCTCTGTGGTCCTCAAGGCCAGCCCACATGGTGAGCTCCTGTAAAAATCAAAAGCGATTTACAAGTATCCGCTCTATAAAGGCCCAGGAGGAACATTCCCATTCAGAAAAAACAGGGACACGGAAAGAAGGGATGGGACCCAAGCGAGACCCAAATCCGGCTGGTCAAACAAGCCCTCTGTTCCGTGTCCGGCTTCCAGAGCACGTGGGTGGCGTCAGGATGTTCTCTCCAAAGGGCTGTGTGGCTCCGCCCCTGTGGCCTTGCTGGTTGCGGCCCACGGGGCCTCTCTCTGGGTTTGTCTCCGATGGGTTCCTGCAGCGTTCTTAGGACAATGGTCCACGTTACTGGCACTTCTCAATCTCGGGGTCTCCGCTGTGGCTTCAGTTTCCTCCTCACATCTCCACGCGTCACTCTCTCAGCAGAAACCCTGGGACCCTGCATTCCTGCAGAATCAGCACCCATGTGGTTGACACCAAGGTCTGCCACCATCTCCAGCAGTTGCCAAGCCTCCAAGGGCCACAGCTACAGCAGCAGCCTCTAAGTGCCTGGGTGGCTGAGATGGCGAAACTACTTCCTAGGCTACCCAGTGCACGGAGGGGACCCCACTGGTCTCAAGAAAATTTTCACTTTTACAACCTTGATCCGGAGCTGGGTGTGGTCTTGCCAACTCCTGCAATGCCCTCTTATTATCTCTGGGCAAAGTCTTTAGCGTTTCTTTAGTAGTAACGATGTCTTTAACAATTGCAACTTTCTTAGTTCCAGTTTTACTCCAACCTTTCAAGTTCAAGCTTTTCAAATATTTCTACTCTACTTTTTGCTCCTGAATATCACAATTTAAACTTGGCTAAAAAGCCTCCAGCAATACCTATGCCACTGCCTGAATATTATGCCGCTTAGAAATTTCTTCTGCCAGATTAAGAAGTCCATCACTTTTAAAATCAACCTCACAGAAAGTCTCAGCACTCGGGAAAAATACAGGCAACTTCTCAGCCAGAACATAACATGAATGGCCTCTAGTCCAATTACCAATAGTGTCCTCCTTTTCCTCTGAAACCTCATGAGCCCAGTCTTTACTGTCCACAGTCCTATTGAGATTCTGGTCTTCTGAGCTCCCACCAGAAACACCCATTAAGCTCCACTTAACAACAATCTTAGGCTTTTCCAGCTCATATCACTCAACTTTCCGAAGCTTCTCCCAGATTCCAAAAAGCTCCAAAATCTTCTGAACCACACGGTCAGGTTAGTCCCAGCACCAACCCCACTCCTGGTACCAATTTCCGTTTTAGTCAGCTTACTTGCTGCTTTGACTAAAAGACCTGACATGAACAATTAGAGGAGGAAAAGTTTATTTGGGGGGGGCTCACGTTTCAGAGTTCTCAGTCCATTAACAGCCAGTCCCATTCTTTGGGGCTTGAGGTGAGGCAGAACATCATGGTGGAAGAGTGTGGTGGAGTAAAGGGCTCAGGTCATGATGATCAGGAAGCAGGGAGAGAGCTTCCACTGGCCAGATACAAAATTTATACCCCTGTGGGGGGCCCCCTGCCCGTGGGCTGAGCATCCTCTCTCAGCCTTGAGTAAGGGGGTGTTTGGTCTGGCACCGCACTCCACTCACTGTGTGAAGCAAGTGGCCTCCACCTTTGCTCTGCAAAGAAGTTTGCCCTAGCCCCAGACTTGGGTGTTACCCAATGGGATTGGACAACCCCCGTGTTTTGAAACCCTATCTCCTGCCTTATTTGGTGAAGAACATTCCATCGAAGTTCCTTTGTGTGTCTCCCCCCACACACAAAATAAACAGATTCTGGGTGCACGCTCTCTTTCCAGTGCTGTCCAGCGTGCAAGCTGACCCTTAAGGTTGCACAGCCGCCCCACCCTTGATCTGAGAAACTCATGTCCGTGTGTTGCGTGATTTCTTACCGGTTTCTTAGCTTAATACTGCAGCCAGTTCTTTTGAAGCCAGCTCATCCCGTCAGTGTGGGTAGCTGGCGAGATACCCCAAAGGTACGCCTCCAATGCCCACCTCCTCTAGCCACACCCTACCTGCCCTCAGCTGCCATCAGGGGATTAATTCCCTGATTGGGTTGAGGCTCTCATAACCCGATCATTTTACCTCTGAATGTTCTCATATTGTCACCCACATGAACTTGAGTGGTCACCTCACATGTAACCCATAACACAAGGGAAGGAACTCAGCAAACTTTGAAGTTTGATGCTCTCCCCCGCTTCCCCTCTGAGGCCTGCAGGATACCTGCTATCATTTTGGGCCACTCAAAATCCATTTCCTTTCCTAGCAATACCACAGTGTTCCTGAGAAGCAGCCCTTCCCTCTTTGGCCTGGTTTGCGTGGCATTATTTCTGCCCCTACGTGCAGGAGGGCCCTGACTGGCACAGCTGGAAGACATTTCTCCACCTGGATGGCTGTGTCACGAGAGTTTTCAGAAGGCACAATAGAGAGATGCAGAGTCTGTTTTTCATGATATTACTTGGGTTCCTGGATGCAGCCATGCCTGAAGCTCACATCTGAACATTCTCGTAACAATTAATTCCCCTTACTGTTTGCCTTGGCTTTTCTGTTACTAGGAACATAGTCTCTGAGCTCAGAGGTCAGTTCCGCTAGGTTTTCTAAGCCCTTTACATTGTAAATCACCACACGAAGTCTTTCATACTCAGTCAACTGCTTCTACCAAAAGAAAACTCTGGCAAACAAACCAAAGGCGGGTTGAGAAGGTTCCAGTATGTGATAAAAGAAGATCGCAGCTCAATACCAGCACTTTTCTACTTGGCATTTATAGAATTATAGGGGAATCCTGGGTGAAATTTGCCACTGTAGAGATCCCAGGGTGGGATTTGCCTAGCAGCTCTGCTCCATGAGCAGGTCCTGGCCCCTCCTTCCATAAGGTCATCATTGGTCTAGTCCTCTGTGTCTCTCGTGTGCCTGGTCCCATGCTCGGGGCTGCAGGTCCCACTCTGCCTTCGAGGCCTGTGTAGGAACATGGGTCCCGATTCACATTTCTACTGAGCTTTATATAACAGCTCTAGGAGGTCACTGAAGGGGGACACCACTGTATACTCTTGCTTTAGAGGAAACGGAGGGGCAGCGAGGTGAGGTGACTTGGCAAGGTCCCTCTGCCCGGCCCACGGGCAGGGCCAGGCCAGGCACAGGATCTGCTGGCTCTGCGTCCGGCTCTTTCTCTCCCAACCATTGTGGTGGCTGCGATGGGGCTGGACTGTCATTTGTTGAGACAGTTTGTTCCACACAGGAGCAGGGGGTGGGGTTGGATCCAAAAGGTAAGGGAAAAGGGGAAGCCTCTATCTTAGTGTCACATCTGTGTCACCAAAGACCGGATGAGAACAAAGCAGGGGAGAAGGTCATTTGGGGCTCGCGGTTCCGGGTGTCAGTCCGCAGACGGCCAGCTCCGATTCTCTGGGCCTGAGGTGACCCTCTCAGAGGGGGGTCTGGCAGAGGGAAGCAACTCAGGACGTGGCAACCGGGAAGTGGAGTGGGCTGTGCTCACCAGGGACAAAACACGGGCCCAAAGTCACGCCCCGTGACCCTCCTCCTCTAGCCACACCCTACCTGCCTGGAACTGCACTTAATCCTTGGGGGTGGGGTGAGTCCCTGCTGGTGGGGTGAACAAACAAGGAGATAAGCCAGATCCAGGGGACACCAGGCGGCAGCAGGTACCAGGGAGAGAGGCAGCAGGGAGGAGGGGGACAGAGGCATTTGCAGTTTTAGAGAAGTCAAGAACGTCTCACCAAAGAATGATCTCATTGTTGCCTTCGCAGTATCCCAGGCAGCTAAGAGCCAGATGTCTAAATCCCGGGGAAGGAAACTGAGGCTTCAGGGTTCACTCTCAAGTCCCTGCGTGTCCATCGAGCTAGCCGCACCCCTGGGATCCTCGCCCAGGGCTGCCTGGCCACCCGGTGCCCTCCCCCCACTTGTCCCAGCGGTAGCAGCAGCCCCTTTGCAGATGAGGAAACTGAGGCTCCAAGAGGTGAAGCCCAGGCCCGGACGTGGCGGGGGAGGGGAGCTGGTGGCGAGGCCCACCCGCGAGACCCCAGGCTTAAGCCCTGGACTCGTGCAGTCTCTGCTGGCTGGTGCCTCCAGGCCTCCTCCTCCCTGTCCCTGGACCCCTTTAGCTCTCCATTCCAGGTCCCCTGAGTCCCAAATTGTCCCGCACACCCTGGATCTGTCCCCTCATTCCACTGTGTCCCTCACTGAATCCACGTTTGCATGAGACCTAGAAAAGCCACCTTGCACGAGGCCAAGGTAGACAGCTGGAACAGCTGGAACACGCCCGGGTGGGGGCTTCTCCGGGCTCTCCTGTCTGCAGCCCTGCGAGTCCCCAGGGCCCCATCTAATCTCCCAACACTGAAGCCTGGTGGAAGGACAGCCTTGGAGGAGGGGGACCTGGGGTGACATTCTGGCCCTGTAGCTTTGAAAGTGACTTTGTCTGGAGCTTCAGGTTCCTTATCTGCACATCTGGGTGAGTCATCCCACCTTGCAGATCAGATGAGAGGAGAGAAGCGGGTAAAAGATACAATTTGACAGGATGTATCTAGAGAGCACTTAGTGTCAGAATTTGCTGGGCTGCGGGGTGCATTGGCTGGCTCCCTAGTCCCAGCCACACTCCTCCAATACCCAACTGAGGCAAGAGAATTGAAAAGTCAAGGCCATCAAGGACCTGTCTCCAGATGAAAAATAAAAAGGACCAGGAAGTCGCTCCATAGTGGAGCACCTAGTATGGGGGGTGGGGGGGGGGGAAGGAATTCATTGCACTGAATGGAGAAGACTGTGTTCTCACTGGGACAGCACCACTGCAGTCCCTGAAGGTACTTAGTACCATTCTCATTTAGCAAGAAAAAAAAAAAAGCACAAAGAGGTTAAATGACTTGTCTAAGGTCACACAGCAGCCATGCAACAGAGCTGGATCACGAATTCAAAACTGTGCAATTCCAAAGTTCCAATTCTTGACCTTTCTGCCAGGGGAAGTCAGTAGAAGTTTGGGAGTTGAAATAACTGCTCAGCGACATGCAGCAGCAAGAGCTGACCCAGGAGGGGTGCGGGGCAGCCCCATTCCTGAGCCTGCGCTTGATGAGCTGTGTGGCACCAGCTCATCAAGTTGAAGGAGACTCTGGGGATAATCTAGCCCAGTGTTCTCATCACCACCCCACCCCCACTCCAGGAGGAACCTGAGGGCCAGGGAGGTCACATGACCTGGCCCCAGTCACACACTACACAGCAGGTTAGCTGGAGAATCAGGACAAGCATTGGTGTGGGGGGGTTCTGACTCCAGAGCCCTATGCCACCACTGAGTGTCACCTTGGCCTCGAGGTGCCATCAGAGAAGGAGACTTCCGAATGTGCTGGAAGTTTCTCAGCAGAAGTGTAGGGAAGGCACAGTGAGAAGAGCCCATGTGAAGACCCAGAGGTTCTTTTGGAGAAAGATTGTCACCCCCAGGTCCCCCTCCTCCAAGGTTGCCTTCCACCAGGCTGCAGTGTTGGGAGATTAGACAGGGGCCTGGGGACTCGCAGGGCTGCAGACAGGAACATGCAGGGTCTGGGGAAGGCTGGCTCTATCACCGCCCATTTCCACGCACTTCTTGTCTCTGAAACACTCTCATCCTGCTCTCTGATGTGCGCCTTTCTTTAGCATGCTCCTGATGTTCACTTAACATTCTAGGTTTGGGCTGGAGGTGTCACCCCGTGGCAGGGCTCTTGCCCACCACGTTCAAGGCCCTGAGTTCCATCCCCAACACCACAAAATGATTAAGTAGTTCGTTACAGTGAAGGTCCAGGTGACCTGCTCTAGAACTGTTGGCTACAGAGCATGCTAATCCAGCTGCGGCTTTTATGCGGAAGTCACCCGTGCTCGGCTGGCCGTGGGGTGGGGCGGGCACACCTTGCTCTGAAAACCAGTGAGGAAGTCGGTGGCTTCCACACCCTTCCTCCCAAGTCAACCCCAGAGTGACCCTCCAGCACAATGCCACCAGACGCTCCCTGGGAGACGGAGGGACTTTCAGATGGTGTTTGTAGGGAGAAAAGGCAGGTGTGCTTCTAGGGTGGAGAACAGATAGATGCACCAAAGGAAAAAAAAAAGATTTGTATATAAATGTTCACAGGTGTTGTGCTTGTAATACTCCAAACTGGAAAGTTTAAGTGTCCGCAACAGATAATGGAACACTGAGCTGTGGAACAGGACTCGGCCATACAGAGGCTTGGGCTACCGATGGGACAAGCCAAGGTGGCATTCAGAGACTTGGGAACTCAGAGACATGGGAAGCTGGGCAGAGGGCAGAGCTCGAAGCTAGAGCGTGTCCTTAGCATGTGCAAGGGAGCCCTGCTCCCTAGGACAGAGTTTCAAAAAAGAAACATGATGAATGGAAGAATCTGGGCCCCAAGAGTGCTGCCACATGAGGCCATTCAGAGGAAACTCGAGGTCAGTCGGGTCCATGGCCAAAGGAAGCCACACGGTGGTCGCCATCAGGAGGCAGAACTGACTGGAAGGAGGCACGAGGGAGCTCGCTGGAGGTGGAAATGACCTTTAGAATCTTGTTTCGTTGCGGTCTCCTCATCTTTCGGCAGACACGGTGATCCCCGCCGGCTCTTCTCCGCGGGGTTTACTTTGGCACCTGCTGCGCAGAGACTTCCCTCACTGCAGGCCCGGGGTCTCCTCTGGGCCCCTTTTCCCAGCTCCCCTGGAGGGTCATGTTCTTCCCCAGTTCAATTCTGTTTATTAAGATCTCTCGACCCTTATTCATGATCAAGGGCTCAGGAGATCGGCCCTCTCCCTGGGCATGAAAACCCCGCAGGAGACGGAGAGGAGAGCCGCGTCCAGGGCGAAGTCAGGGAAAGAGCGCGCGAGCCCGGGGAGTCAGATGGCCCACCTCGCACATGGAGAGGGGGCCAGGGAGGAAAGCGTCCCCACGAGGAACCATGAAGAGAAAGGCGCAACCGCAAACTCAGACTTCAGGTGTCTGAGGTCCGGAAGGCCAGCGCCCAGCCTCGACCGGACAGAGTCCGAGCAGAGAGTCGCTCGAGGGGCCAAGAGATGTGCAGAAGACCTACAGAAGGAGAAGGACAGTGGACACCAAGAGAATAAGCAGCAGAAGTTACCAGGACAGTGAAGTAATATTTAGCAAAGAAACTTAAGAGGGAAACATTTTAATAAAGTTAGTGTAGTGAAAAATTTTTAGTATGATTTTTGACACCAGTATAAAAGTGAATTCTGCAAATAGTGATATGGGTGTGTTTGAGGGAAGAAAGAATTTTGGGCTCTGGTTTTGTCTTTAGAACCCTGCAAGGGGTCTGCAAGGGGCATTGCTGGCCAGGTCCTGAGTGGTAACGATTTATGTGGGGGGCAGGTGGGCCAAGCATGTTCCCTCCATATTGCAGAATAAAGCCCTGCTTCCTGGAAAAAAAAAAAATCTTGTTTCAGAGTCTTAGCTACAAGGTAACTGACTTTTGTCAAAATGCATTGAATTGGACACATCAGATCTGGGCATTTTACTGTGCAAAATTACATCTCAACCAAAACCAGAAAGAAAGAGACTAGTGTAAGCACCAACTCTGAGAACATAGGTGGCCCCTTGGGAAGACAAAAAGAGACAGGAGCTGTTTGAGGACTAGTGAAGGTGACCTTAGGACTAAAGAAGGATGTGACATCTTGGTCTGAGCAGGAACAAAATATACCAGGCAGGACAAATAAATAGATAAATAAAAACCACTTAGACATATTCTAGTGACGACCAAAAGACAACGTTCTAAGAGTCTAGAACAAAACCCATCACTTACAAAAGGAATAAGTATCAAATTGAATTGACCAAAATTCCTAAGGGAAAACAATTTTGAAGTGAGAATTTTATAGCCAGCTAAACTGTCATCCAAACGGTGAAAGACAGTCGCACCATTCAAGGGCTCAGGTTTGTACAAAACTACAACTACGCCCACAAACACACAAACTTTTAAAAATAGGAACTATTTAAGTATATAGCCACTATTGAACTGTATAGCAACAAAATCCACAGCTGGTACTAAAGATATCTGCAGACTGAGTGAAGTTTAGTTTAGGCTTTGGGTTTTTTTTTTTTTTTCAAACAAGTTTTGGGTCTGAATAATAAACATGAGCACATGTTTTCCTAACCCTGTTTTCTGTGCTTCTCCCCAGTAGTGAAGAGGATAGCTCAAAGAACAAGGAAAGCAAATGCTGGACCTTCCTTTAATAACTCAGAACTAAAACAACTGGACAAATCTGCTGTGGTGTCGTGGGGCTTGAGGGCACAGTGGGGAAAGGAGGAGGATCTCCAACGGTAGGAGAAAATAGATATTAAATCTCAAAGTGAAACCAAAAAAGCAGGAGAAATTGAAATAGAAATGTACATAAACACATATTCTTTACAGGAACACTCAAACATTTTAAATATGGAGCACATACCAGGCCGTAAAGCAAGCCGCATATTTCAAATAGTAGGTTTCCATATAGTCCACATTCTGTGACCAGAGCCTTAGAGTTAAGTTTTACAAAGGGCAAATAATTACACATATTCTTAGAAATGACAAACACCCTAAGTAACTTATGGATCAAAAAGAGGTCATAGTAGAAATTTTAAATTGCTTAGAACTGAATGATAATAAAAACACTACATATCAAAAATTGTGTAAGACTGCAAAGAAAGTAGCAGATTATAAAGAGCATAAATCAAAAAGCAGAGTGAAAAATGATTCAATTGAGAAGATCAAAGCCACAAGTTGGTATCTTTAAAAAGATCAATAGGGCTGGGGCTGGGGCTCAGTGGTAGAGCACTCACTTAGCACGTGCCAGGCCCTGGGTTCAATCCTCAGCACCACATAAAAATAAATAAATTAAATAAAGGTATGAAAATTATATAAAAAGGTCAATAAATCTGTGGCAATATTAAAAGTGACAGAGGAGACACATTATTATCGAAAATAAACAACCTTATGCTAATAAATTATAAAGATTAAATGAATACATTTCTAAAAATATAACTTACCAAAACTGACTCAAGAAGACATAAAGAACCTGAATAAAGAGATTGAAACAGTAGTTACAAAATCTTTCCACAAAGAAAACAGGCTAAAGTGATTTTACAAGGAAATTCTATCAAACTTCAGGAAACACATTATATCAGTTTTATCCAAACTTTTGCAAAGGACAGTATACAAAAAAAAAAAAAAAAAATTACCATCTAATTCTATGAGGCCATTATAAATGGGATCCCAAAGCCAGAAGAGTACAAACTGATGTAACCATTCTGGACAAAATGTCATCAGAACAAACCAAATAAGTGTGGATGATAGGAATGCACAGGGTGCATTACATAATTACATAATTACATAATAGAAAGTCTATTATGTAATTAACCAAACTAACAGATAAAAACAGAAAAATGAAACACCTCGAGATGCTTTTTAAAAGCATTTGATATATTTACATACAAATTTTTAATTTTTTAAAAAAAGCTCTCATTAAGTTATGAATAAAAGAGAGCTTCCTTAACCTGGAAAATCTCCACCACATCCTAAAGGGGGGAACGTTAGGATATTTCCTCTAAAATGAAATAAGGCAAAAATACTTAGTCCCACCATGTTCATTCGCCATTGTACTGGTAGTCCTACACAGTGTAAAAAGAAAAAAGGTTAAAAGAATAAAGATTTAGGGCTGAGGTTGTGGCTCAGAGATAGAGCGCTCGCCTAGCATGCATGAAGCACTGGATTTGATCCTCAGCACCACATTAAGAAAGTAATAATAATAAAATAAAAAGGGATTTGGTCCACCTATAAATAAAAAATAAATATAAAAAAGAATAAAGATTTATTTTAAAATGGAAGTGATCATTAGTTGCAACTGATTGCCTAGAGTCTACAAATATTTGGAAATAGTTTAGAAAATTAGCTTGATAAGCTCAAAATAAAGTCAATTACATTTTTATATATTTGGAAAACAAAAGAAAAATGGGCCAGGCACGGTGGCTCATGCCTATAATCCCAGCCACTTGGGAGGCTGAGGCAGGAAGACCTCAAATTCAAAGCCAGCCTCAGCAAAAGCAAGGTGCTAAGCAACTCAGTGAGATCCTTTCTCTAAATAAAATACAAAATAAGGCTGGGGGTGTGTGGCTCAGTGGTTGAGTGCCCCTGAGTTCAATCTTTGGTACCTCCCCTCACCAAAAATAAAAAAAAAGAAAAAAAATGGATATATAGATGGAAAAAAATCAAATTGGATCCCTATCTTATACCATACACAAAAATCAACAATGCATGGATCAAGGTCTTAAATGTGAAAAACAAAACATTAAAATGTTTACTGGGAACTATGGGTGAAAGGGTCTCTGACCTTGGAGTAAGCAAACTTTCTTAAATAAGACTTGGAAAGCATTGATTATTAAATAAAAAGTTGCTAAATGAGACTACATTAAATTTTAGATTTTTAGCTTACCCAAAACATAATGTCTCAGGAATGTAAAGAACTATTACCAAGCAATAAGCAACGGATTTGAGAAAAGAAAAAAAAAAAAAAAGGACAAACAGAAAAATGGGCAGAAATGCATTTTAAAAGAGGGCTCACACACACTCATCCACACCCGTTCACCCCCAGAGGTAACCAGGGAGTTGCACCTCATGTCTACAGTGAGAAATCACTGCACTTGTTTGATTGGAAATATGTAAGAAGCCTGACAACATGTGTGTTGTAGAAGGTACAGAGAAATAGGACGTCTTGTACATTCCTGGTAGAAGTGCACACTGGTACAATCATTCTGGAAAACAATTTGGTCTTATCTTGGAACACTGAACAAACTTTCACATATCCTATGATCCAACAGTTCCACTCCCAGGTATGTATTAGGAGAAAATTCCTATGGCCATGCATGAGGAAGTGTGATCAGGGATATTTGTAAGCACCTTTTCCACACTGCCAAAAATCTGGAAACCAATGCAACCAATGAGATAATTAGTAAATGGAGGCTGGAGGTGGAAATCAGTGGTAGAGCACTTGCCTAGCATGCACAAAACTTTGGGTTCTGTACCCAGCACTGAAAAAAAAAATGAGTGTGGAATAGTTATCCAGTGGAATATTATATAGTGATAAAGAAATGAATTACATAAACCCAACCAAAGAGGTGAAAGACCTCTACAATGAAAACTATAGGATGCTCAAGAAAGAAATTGAAGAAGACACTAGAAGATGGTAAGATCTCCCATGTTCACGGATAGGCAGAATCAATAGTTAAAACAGCCATATTACCAAAAGCCATCTACAGATTCAATGCAACCCCCACACTATAATACCAATGACATTCTTCACAGAACTAAAAATAAAATCTTAGATTTTATATGGAGAAACAAAAGACCCAGAATAGCCAAATCAATGAGCAAAGACAGCAATGCTAGAGGCATCATGATATCCAGTTTCAAATTAGATTAAAGAGCTATAATCACTAAAGCTATATGGCACTGGCAAAAAACCAGACACACGGACCAATGGAACAGAAGACACAGACAAATCTGCACAATTATAGTCATCTGATTCTTGACAAAGGTATCAAAAAATGCCATACATTGGAGAAAAGACAGCCTCTTCAACAAGTGGAAATTCAATATTACAAAACAACCCTAATCGGTAAGGGAACTGAACAGACACTTCTCAAAGAAAGAAGTGCAAAAGACCAAGGATTAGGGGGAAAATTTTCAACATCTTTAGCCAGTGGGAGATGCAAATCAAAGCTATCCTGAGGTCCCAGGCCGTTCCAGTTAGAATGGCAAGCATCAAGAATCCAAATAACAATAAATGCTGGCGAGGATTCGGGAAAGGGGAACTCTTAGATAACTGTCGGTGGATATGTAAATGAGTAGACTGCTATGGAAATCAGCAAGGAGGTTCCTCAAAAAGCTAAAAATAGATCTCCCTTATGATCCAGCTACACCACTCTTGCCAAAGAATTAGCATATTTCCGAGATAGATGCACATCCATATCTATTGCAGCACGATTCGCAATAGCCAAGTGATGGAATCAGCCCAAGTGTCTGTCAACAGATGAATGAATGGGGAAAATGATGTCTGTGTACACAGCAGAGCTTTACTCAGCCAAGAAATGAAATTGTCATTTGCAGGGAAATGGATGGAACCGGAGACCATGACTTTGAGCAAAATAAGTGAGACTCAGAAAAAAAAAAAAAGGTTGTATGTTTTCTCTCATGTGTGGAAGCTAAAAGAAAAAATAGGTCAGTTGTCGAGGGGGGCCCATGAAATTAGAAGGGAGACTAGCAGGGCAGAGGAAGAGGGTCAGGGGGACGGAAGGGGAAGGGCAGAGGAAGTACTGGGCAGTAAAATTCATCAAATTACATTGTGGGGGTTTTTATTTTTGCTTTTTGAGTGCTGGAAACGGAACCCAGGGGTGCACCACTGAGCTATATCCACAGTCCCTTTTTATTTTTTAATTTTGAGGCAGGGCCTAAGTTGCTGAGGCTGGCCTTGAACTTGCAATTCTCCTGCCTCAGCCTCCCGAGTTGCTGGCATTATAGTAAAGTGTGCATCGCATGCCCGGACAAATTATACTTCTATGCATGCATGAATGTGCCACAAAGAAACTCACCATTCTGCATAATTACCGTGCACCAACAAAAAAGAATTTTAAAAATTTAAAAATAAATTACAGATATGTGCAATAATATGGATTAAGTCTCAGAAACATGAGACTGAGTGAAAAAAACACGTTCCAGGAGGTTATGTGGGACCGAAAATACCCTTTCATAACGCTGGTATATATTTTGTATATATATATATATATATATATATATATATATATATATATATATACACAAATGACCTTAAATACTAATCAAAAAAGGCAAAGGGAATGAGAAGCCCCATATAGACAATATGTGTCTTTCTATATCTCTTATCAATACTAATAAGGGACAAAAATTTAAAGGACACTGATCAAAAAAGGCGAGAATGAGAAGCCCCCAGTAGATGCATAGATTTCTCTATATGTGACACTCATGCCAATCAGAAATGTTAATCAAAATAAGTAACATACTAAGCCAAACAGCCCCTCTCTACCTGGAGTGGGTGGGAGTGGCAGGTCCCCGTGGCCATGCTGGCAAAAACTGTTCTTAGGGCCCATTCAACAAATGGGAGGTGCCAGCCCTCCCTCTGGCAGGCCCTGCTCGGGCTTGGCCAGGGGTCCTACCCACCTTTCTGACATCAGCCAGGCCCCGCCCTTGACCGGTGCCTCCTCCTGACCCCCAGGGTTTTGTACTGTACTCTCCTCTGCCGGGGACACTCATCTCTGATCTTTGCTTGGCTCCCTCCTTCTCCATCTCCGGCTCCAAGGCCACCTCTGCAGGGTCCCTGCCCAGGCCACGAGAAGGAGCCCGGCCCCTGCCAGGCCCCCCTCAGTGATTAAGTGTCCCTGGGTTCAATCTCTGGCACCTCGTCTTCTCCCCAGCACCCAGCACTGCCTGAAACAAACCTCCCAACCCCCTCTCTGTCTTTCCCAGGGATCCAGGACCTCGGGGTGCTCACTGCTGCCTCCCCGTGTCTGCGCCACACCTGCCTCCCCACGAGGCTCAAGAAGGCTGTGTTGGGGGGAAAGAGGGTGAACGTCCCCTCCGGGGGAAAGCCTTTGGGGTGCCCGTGGTGGAGGCCGGCGGCCCTCCCGCTTTCCTTCCTGCTGTGGGTTCTGTGGGGTCGGGGGCCCTCCCTGACCAGAAACCCTGTGCTTCCAGCACCTGGCCAGAGACCTGTGCTAAGGAATGAGCCAAGGTCCCCTGCACCCACCCCTCCTTCCCTCTCCGGACCGTTCCCTCCATTCTCCACCCTCGTCGGTGCCAAGATGCTGGCACCCGGGCAAGCTGCCAAGAAAGGCCACCGGCAGGGACTTCCTGGGATGGGGGAGCCACTCCAGGCAGTGAGGGGACAAAGCCCACGGCCATCCTCTGTCACAGGAGCCACCCAGGGCCGGGTCCCACAGAGCCCCGGAGACGGGCCTGTTCCCCGCAGCCCGCCCTTGGCAGCGGGAGGGTGTCACAGGAACAGGAGGCTGGCGGGCCCTCCTCCAAGCCAGAGGCCTGCACAGCAGAGCTCCGCTTGGCCCAGGGCCACCGGGAAACACTCAATGATTCAAATCAGGCAGCTACCAGAGGAAAGGACGCTTCCTCCAGGAGGGAACGCGGGCCGCCGGCCGAGCTGGGTAAGGAAGGAGGAATCGCAGAGCCAAGTTCTCGACCGAGCCATCAGCGGGAGGCTCCCCACCCCAGGAAGACTCTGGAAGCCTGCGATAGACACACAGGAGGGTCAGGCACGAGGCCAGAGCCCTGGACTGGGGCTGGGCCTGATTCCCCACCAAGGCTTCTGAGTTAGCTGTAGCCTTGGCCAGGCTAATTGCTCTGGCCTCCCCCTGACCTGGTCCTGGAGACAGTCTCCAGGACTGCCCTGTGGTGCCCCCACCTCGCTCCCCACCCGCCCTCCCCCCCAGGAATCACACGGGACAGAAAAACTCAGAGACTCCCCTGGAGCGTCCTCCCCTGGAGTGTCACGCAGCCCACTCCTGCTATTTGCTGGACTCCTGCCGTCCCCCCACCCCTGACAAACACACACAGGTCTGGCTCTGGAAGAAACAACAGTTCAAGAAGAGTTTGTACATCTGGCCTGCAGAGATTTATCTAACATTTATTAAGTGATTATGGGCCCAGACTCTGGAAGCAGGCTGCCCTGGTTCCATTCTGGGTTAACCTCTTGTGAGCTAGCTACATGACCTGGGACGGTGTCCCTTCCCTTCCTCTGTGTGTCTCTTCTCTTCCTGAAAAAGCAGGGAATCCAGGTTGCCCATGGTGGAACATGCCAGTAATTCCAGCCACTCGGGAGGCTGAGGTAGGAGGATCACAAGTTTGAGGCCAGCTTCAGTAATTTAGTAAGGCCCTAAGCAGCTTAGTGAGACTCTGTCTCAAAAAAATGGGGGGAGGGGGACGCTGTGGATGTGACTCAGTGATTAAGTGTCCCTGGGTTCAATCTCTGGTACCAAAAAAGAAAAGGAAAAAAAAAAAACCAAAAACAGATTCCAGTACCCACCCTTTGGGGTGGTTCAAAGAACCACATGAGAACGGACATAGAGCACCAACTTAGCTGGCCACACTGACCATGGGGCTCTAGTAAATGAGAATTCCTACCACTATTAGCAAACAGATTAAGGCTTAAGGAGGAGCAGGCCTGGACCTCTGGACAAGACTCCCCCAAGGCAGACGTATCCTCTCAACCAGAGCCTGCTCAGAGCCGAGCTGGGAGGCAGGAAGGAAACGCCAAGGTTCTGGTCTCAAATCCCAGAGCCACTGCCCACTGGCCTGGGACCCTGGGCGGCCCCGCTGAGCCTTGTCTCCGCCTCTGTATGACCCAAATCACAGTCTCCCTGGCAGACCTTCCTGACCTTAGAGGGGAGGTGGTCCCCAGGGCTGTGGGCCTCGAACAATGCCATGGAATTGAGTGGACACACGCCCTGGGCTGGGTAGGCGACAGGCGGCTTCCCTTCCTGGAAACTGTCTGGGCCCAGCATCAAGGTGTCTGAGATCCGGAGGAGGCCCCGGGAGGAGATGGGGAAACTAACCTGCACCCCACAGATGCACGGTGCCCCCATGCGCACTCACACCAGCCTGCCTGCCAAGGACCGGCCCAGGGAGGAGCAGGAAACCGCCCAGCCGGGAGCTCCAGAGGTCCTTTTGGGAAGTGGTAACATGGCCAGGCGCCACAGCCCAGCTGCCCAGGTGCACACGGACCCATCTCCTGGGCAAATGAGCACATTGCTGAGCCTGGTTCCCCATCATGAGCAAGAACAATGACAAGGGCACCTACCTCCTGAGGTGAGGGTCAGGGAGTGACCGTAGCTAACGCCTATGGGCCGTGACTGCTACAGTCACTCAGGGCCACTGTCCTTCCTTCTCCGAAGGCTCCAGCTAGCTGGCTCTAGCTGCCGGCCAGGTCTCCCTCCTGCTGGCTCCTACGCACGGCTCAATCGCTGCCTGCTCCGCAGATGACGGTCACAAGACCCACCAGGCGCTCGAAGCTGGACGGGCACGCTATATTCTCAGAGATGTGTCAGAGCCCAAGCAACCTGACCAACTGATTCGTCTGCTGTGCGTTCTGACCCTCAGGT
Source organism: Marmota marmota marmota (assembly GCF_001458135.2). Taxonomy (NCBI): domain Eukaryota; kingdom Metazoa; phylum Chordata; class Mammalia; order Rodentia; family Sciuridae; genus Marmota; species Marmota marmota. The sequence goes on from NW_026000082.1 coordinate 39,006,899, forward strand.
GCGGGGCAGGGCTGTGTGACGCGAACAGGACGGTGGGGAGCAGCTTCTGAAGTGGGCTACTTGAAACCCAAGTGTCCCGAAAGGTGTTGAAATATTTGCACTTGTTACAGACTGTGCCCTGGGGGACAAGTATTTACCTCTCAGAGATTCAACTGCCAGGAACCGATGTCTAAATATGTGTGATATTTAAAACAAATATGTATTGATATATGTATCAGGGACTCCTCTGCCTGGTGGAGGCAGGATTTGACGCATGAGGAAACTGAGGTCAAACAACTCTTAGTCCCTGTGACATGTTACTCTCTGCCGGCGTCACTCAACAAATGCGTATGCTGTGCCTGCTTTTGCACCAAAGAACATGACGTGTAAGGATTTCGCAAATGACAGCTATAACTATTCTCATTAGGAAATAAAGTTGTCTGGGACTGGGGGAGGGGGGTTCCTCTGAGAACAAAATGGACAAAAAGAGTAGCCAGAGATGGCACTTGGGAGACAAAAGGCAGAGCTGCCAACGGAAGCCTGTCACCCAGGAAGCTGGCTTGTCCTGCTGCCAAACACTAATAGCCATTGAAGAGCTGGTATCACTGGTGGAGCGGGGAAGACACCAGGGAGGCTAGGAAGGGTGGGTGGCCAGGGCACAGCCCAGGCATCAAACCTGGGGGACAGCCAGGCATGGTGGTGCACGCCCGTAATCCCAGCAACTCGGGAGGCTGAGGCAGGAGGATCACAAGTTCAAAGCCAGCCTCAGCAACTCAGCAAGGCCCTAAACAACCCAGCAAGCCCCTGTGTCAAAATAAAATATAAAAAGGGGCTGGGGATGTGGCTCCATGGTTAGGTGCCCCTGGGTTCAATCCCTGGTACAAAAAAAAAAAAAAAAAAGCTACACATCACCTTGTTAAACACCGGAACCGGCCTCCCGAGGCCTGAGCTAGACAGCATGTGGACGTTCACATGGCTCAAGACTTCCCAGCAAGATCTAGAAAAAACAGCCATGATGCCAAGTGGTCACACAGGCAGGGGGTGGGACACTGCAGGTACCAAGGCAGAGATGAGAGGGGCTGGAGGGACACCCTTAGGCAAGTAGCCTTGCCTCTGGGAGCCTCAGTTTCCCCTTTTGGAAAGTGAAGGCAACACTTCATCAGGGTGTGTTAAGGATTCGGTGAGTTCATGACCAAGACACGGCTCTGAAAACTGAACGTGTAACAGGAACCTGAAAACCGAGGTCGGGAGTGTTGAGAGTGCCTTGTCGAGGGTCGCATGGACCCTCCAGGACACAGGGCAGGCCCAACATGGCCTCAGTGGAGTCAACACTCCCACCCCCACCCGGGCTCCCCTTGGCGATCTTCTCAGCAAGCCTCAGGGAACAGGCAGGACAGCTGCTTGCTGTGGGGTCCAGGGCCGGCCACCCTCCCTCTCTGAACTTCAATTTTCTAACTTGTGAAACAGAGGTGCTGCTTACGGTGCTGCCCCCACAGAGATCGGGAAGCTTTGGGCTGGGGTATAGCCCCGCAGTAGAGCAAAATGTCCTGCCAGTGGGAGGGCACTTTCCACAGGCACAGGAACGTCACCATCACAAGTGAGAAATGATAACGGCGACTGATAGACAGCAAATGTACAGTCTGGCTGTCCTCCACACTGGCCCTTGGAGGCGAGCAGGGCCTGGCTTGGAGCTGGACAGATGTGCCACCACGTACCACTGGGGAGCTCAGGCAATGCACTTGAATCATTGGAAGCCCTGGGCTTCTAGGAGGACTGGGGCGCGAATGTACAAGCTAGCAGAGGGTCCGGTGCCTAACAAATACGCCCTGAACGCGGGTCGCTCTTATTGCCATTATTATTCCACCACCAACATTGTTATGAACCCTGGGGGAAGAGGGAGTCTAACCTTTTCCAAGAGGACCCGAAACCAGCCCCTTTTTGTCCCTCTTCCTTTCACCTGCGCAGTGACCAGACCCAGAAAGCAGTCTCCACCTGAATAAGAGCCCAGCTGCGCACCCACCAGAGGTTCCCACCCCAGGGCAGAGGCGAGCTCTGGCACTGTCCAGCGCAGGGTCCCTCCTACTTTCCAGGCAAGGGAAAGAAGACCGAGGAGCACCATATCACTGAGCTGAGTGCCACCCGGGCCTGGCCCCTCCTCCTCCACACACTCACCAAGTCTCCTCTGGTTCTGGATGTCCTTTCACCCTGCGGGCCAGTTCTAATTAGTGGCTGGCCTGGAGGAGCACACCATATTTCAAAGGACTTTGGCGGGGGGGGGGGGGGGAAGTGTGTGTGTGCAGTGGTGGATTAGTGATGTCTGACGTGGGTGTGGGGCAGGGGCGTGGCACTATGCATTCCGGCTATTTACCATCCATGAACTAGAAGAGTCTGAAGCCCTTGCTTCATCTGAGTGAGGGATGTCTGGCAGGATACCCAAAAGGGGGGCAGGGGACTTGCCCAAGGCCACACAGCTTGAGATGGTGGGGCTGGGATTGAAACCTGGGCTCCTCTGGGGATCTAAGGACACCTTTCTCTGAGATGGTCACTGCCTTCTGGAAAAGGAGGGGGGTATCCAGGCTGAGACTCAGATGCTACTGCCCTGCTGCCCAACCAGCACCTGTGCTTGATCCTCTCCCTCTGAGGCCTCCACCCCCTGGTCAAAAACCACAGAGACAGATGATGTAGAATGCATACAGCAAAGTCTCCAGAGGAATTGTATCCAAAGGTAGAAAGTTGAATTCAGATGCTAATCTGCCTGGGCAGGTGGGCAGGAGACCTACATCAGGGTCTCACCTCCACATTCCATCTGTGTGACCTCGAGAAGTTACTCAACTTCTCTGAGCTTCTGTTTTCTCCTTTGTCAAATGGAGAGGATAACAGGTTAAACACAATACCGTCATTCAAAGTAATTAGCTCAGTTTCTGGCACGGAGTAATCCCTTAAATGTTAACTATAAGGACAAATCAAGGGGGAAAACAACAATCAAAGAAAAACAGTGTTTTTACCAAAATTACTCGGATGAGGTGATGGCGCGAACAAGCTGTGGGAGGAACCGATTTCTTGGATACCTCGAGAGGCTCCCTGAGAGGACAGGCGAATTCCTGAATCAGATTATTTCGAAACCAAAGGGAACTGACTCTTCTAGGAAGAGCACTGATGTCACTCACAAGGTGGGGGGCGCAGCTCAGTGGGTGGCGATGGCCAGGACTCCCGCTCCCCGGGAGCTGGGGCCTCGGTGTCCTCCTCTGGATCTTCCTCTGGGATTCCGGCACCCGCCGGGCAGACGGGGACCAAACCCAGGGCTCCAGGCGAGGGCCTGTGCCCCACGCAGGCATCCAACCTCCGCGGCTGGAGACATGGACTTTCATTGGGAGGGACACTTAATGAGCCGGAGAAACGGGGCAGTGGAGGAGGGGACTCAGAGGAGGCTGGTGGCTGGTGGCCCAGGAGCATGTGATTAACTGCTGTGTGCTGAGAGGCAGGCCGGGCACAGGGGGTTCAGGTGGAGAAACAAGGGGACAAGCTCAGCAACACCAAGCCCGGGCCAGCCAGCTCGGTGACTCAACCTGGGGGCCCAAGTGCCCACCCGGCGCGGAGCTGCAGCGGCCCAGCCTGCGCGGCTAGGACAAGGCGAGGGGCACAGAGGCCAGGGCATGGGTTAGGGCCCAGGGATGGGGGCGTGGTCAGTGGAGGAGCTCGTGCCTGGCACGCAGGCCCCAGGTCCACATCAGCGTGGCACACACACACAAAAAAAGTCAACAGGTGGATTCTTATAAAGGTCGGTCTCCAAATAAACGCAATGTGCCTTGGCCACTTACACGGTCATCTAAAGCCCATAAAATGTGGGCCCAGCTCTCTCCTGCCGTGTGCAGATCCGGCCAGGTGAAGTTCATTCACCGAGTCACGAACCCACCACCTGAGCAGGAAGCATCTCAGAACGAGCCACGGTGGAGGGCAGGGGGTGGCGCGGGCAGCTCCGGGCTTGGGCTCCACTACAGGGCCTCGAGGTCTGGTTCTCCAAAAACAACCTCCCAGCTCCCCTCTCCTCCCTTCCCTGGGCCAGCGCAGCTAACAGAGGCACCCGGGAGAGGAATTTTTTTCTTTTCTTTCTTTTTTGGCACCGGGGTTTGAACCAGGGGTGCTTAACCATTGAGCAACACTGCCAGCCCCTTTTCACTTAATTTATTTAGAGGCTGGGTCTCGCTGAGTTGCCAAGAGCCTTGCTAATCTGCTGAGGCTGGCTTTGAACTCGTGATCCTCCTGCCTCGGCCTCCCGAGTGGCTGGGATTACTGGTGTGCGGCACAGTGCCCAGCTCTGGGAGAGTAAGTTGTACTGAGGGCTCCACCTTCCCGAGTGCAGAACAGCAGAGAGTGGGGGTCGGTATCACTCCTGGGACCCAGTGTCACTCGAAATGCCCCTTGCCACACACAGCAAGAGAATCAGGAGACCTGCCACCACACTGAGGCTCCCCTGTTCATCTCATGCCCCCCAGTGCAGACCCTCCCTCCAGAACTCCCATACTTAACCACCCGGCTTCAGGCCTCTCCTGCTGTCTGTCCTCCAGCTCCCACGAGGCCATCCTGAGATGCACACTGTGACCCCGGGGTGCCCACCTGTTATCTCAGGCCTCGGCACAGAGCCATGGGACAGAGTGTGAGACCGTGTGTCCCGTCTGTGACATGGAGGCACACCAGTGTGCGGGTGTGTGGGGAGCACGGGTCTGGGGGTGGGGTGGGGGGTGGTGTCAGAGGTCAAGGCAGCCCCTTCCCCGAGGGGGCTGTGCAACCTTTAGATAGAAGCTCTCAGGGCTCCCACCCTGATGGGCTCAGCTTTGAGCATTGACAGTCCTGTCACCTCCAGACCTCTAGAGCCACAGACTCCTGCTGGGGCCACCAAAGCAGAAGGAAAGCTACCCCCGCCCCCCACCAGCTGCCATCTTTCAGAGATGCTGCCAGGCCACAGAAGCGGGGCTGGTGTCCTGTGTCCTCCCACGTTCCCACCCCGAGCCCCCGGGCGGTGGCTCAGGCCTCGGACCGTCATTCTAATGAGATTCAAGCCCCTCTCCATGGCCAGGAGCGTGCAGGCTCAGAGGGCCGCGGGGACTGTCAGGAGGCAGGAGGGACGGGGGGCAGCGGGGACTGCGGCAGAGTGCACACAACAGAGCAGCTGCCACTCAGCTCTGGCCATTGTGGTCAGGCAGGGACAGAGCCCGAAACGGCCACATCTTCTGATCTTTCAAGAGAAGCCAGAAACCCATGGTTTTATGTAAAATGAAACTGCCTGTTTAACAACACCAGGAACTAAATAGAAGTTTTAAAAGCACCATAGAAGTCAACAGTCTCCCACCCTGGTGGCCTGGGGAGGGCAGTTTGTGACTGACCTACCATAACCTCTCACACAGTAGGCCATAAGTATTTGAGGCCCGATGGACTCAAACCCATCTTCACCCTCCAGCTCTTTAGATATCTTGGTTTACAGATGAGGAAACTGAGGCCCAGAGAGGGAAAGTGACTGGCTCAAGGTCACACAGTAGTGTATTAGAAGCTCAAGGATTTAAACTCTGCTCTCCTGAGCTGAAGATCTTTTTCTACCAACCTGTTCATCTGCATCCTGCCTTGAACATTTCTTTCTTTTCAAAAAACCGACATACTAAGCACGTGCAAATGAGACACTCCAAATTCAAGAGATGGTCTGCTATGGAAGGTCATGGAGCGTGTATCCAGGAGACTGGACTTCTGGTCCACCCTACCCTAGGCTGCTGGGTGCCCCTGGCCAGGTCCCTCTGCTCTCCGGGCCTCAGTCTCCTTGGTCGGGAAGATGCCCGTTGACAGCGCCAGTTTCTGAAGCCAGCTCTAAAATTTGAAGCATCTATGAGGTCTTCTCTCCCTCCCGCCAGTACTCTGCGGCCTCAGATGAATATAAAATAGTAATAATAATAATAAAGGGAAGGAGAGTCCAGCCCAGCCAGTGAAGAACACTACAATTTTTAGTGAAACCTGAGGCCTGGTTACTGGAATTCAGAAAGCACGGTGGTAACACAGTTTAACCACCATCCTACAGTTAAACACAAACACATCTGGTTTAACTTCTTCCTCATCTCCTTCCCCACCCCTACCCTCATCTCCAATGTTACCCCTTCATCCGAGAAGTCAAATTAAATGCAAACAATTGATTTCATGCCACAGTGAGGCTGAGAAGTTAAGCATGGAAAACTTTAAACATGGAGTTTTTCTGGGAGCAATTACAAAATGTTGGGGAGTGGTACGGGAAGGCAGAAAAATATGGAGAGTATTCTTGAATGTTCCTTGAACACCAAGCATCGTATAATGATGTTGAGGGCCTACTCGAAGTGGAGGCTCAGAGAGGCCAAGTGACCTGCCCCAAGTCACACAGCAGGGGACTGGAAACCAGGATGTTGACCCTTAAACTGGCATTTTCTCTGCCATGTCAGCCTTTGTACCCTAAGCAGGGACTTCACTCTGGCCCTCTGGACTGAGGAAACTGCCCCACAGGGAACATTAACTTGTCAAAAATAATCAACACGGGGTGAAGCCCAATGTTGGGAGACCATTTATGATCTCACTGGCCGCTCGCAGCCACCCTGCAGGACACATATTATTAATCCATATTACAGATGAGGAAACTGAGGCTCTGAGAGGGAGAGTGATTTGTCAGGGGTCACACAGCAGTGCTGGGAATGAACCTCCACTCTACTGCCCCCAACTGTACTCTAAAAGTTAGGACATCTCTGGAAGAAAAACAGAAAAACAAGAATTTAAAAAAAAAAAAAAAAAAAACCCATATCACACAGCCCAGCCCTGGTCTGCCAATGACGAGGAGGACGGCGGCGTGCTGGAAGCTGAGTCAGCATTCCTGTGGCCACGTGGAGGTTTCTGAGTGCTGGTTCTCAGCCTAGCTCGCTTGCACTCCCCACAGTGTTCTCCCTGGGAGCTCCGGGGTTTTTTATTAATAAGCCTAGTTGGACCAATTTCAAGGTGAGAACCCCAAGCTCTGCCTCTGGATCCTGTCCCCTAGAATAAGAAGCTTCGTGCCTGGAGATGGTACAACAGGGAGATCCCGAGACTTCCTAGATTTGCACACTCCAGTTCCCCAGGAAGCCCCTGCATGTCCTTGGAGCAAGTGGCTTCCCCTCTCCAAGGTATTTCTTCACATGAAACCTGAGGATCCCATCTAATTTGCAGAGAATGTTGGAGACACAAGTCACAGGACACAACAGGGCAGATCTGGTCCTGAGCCGGGACACAGTGAGGCATGAGAAGCCTCGTGAGGGCAGGGGGCACAGAAGACACCAGCTCCTGTGTGTTCCAGCCTGGTGCTCAGGGCTCCCAGCCCAGCTGTGTCTGGGAAGGTAGGAGGTGGCCTGTGAGTGTGAACAGGGAGGGCAGCAAGCCACCCCACTGAGCAGGGGATGGCCAGGGCAAGGGCCAGGGCAAAGGCGAGAGACGGAATCCAGCAATCAGAAGCAGTGACATAACCCTGCACACAATCTCACTGCTGCATTTTCTGCTGAGATTGGAGCTGGTGACAGCTGATATATATAT
>NW_026000082.1:39015874-39017613 GCF_001458135.2 Marmota marmota marmota
TATATATATATATTTTTTTTTTTTTTAAGCACAGGCACCAGCTAAACACAGCAAGCTTTAATCACACAGAGACCTCACCGCCAGTAGCTACTACTGGTCTCTGCAGCTCAAGGAGACAGAAGCACAGAGAGGGAAGAACCTGTCCCCAGTCACACAGCTAGGCTGCCATCTCTAACAGTGAGGGTCAAATGTTTGCAGATTGATTTTGCAACTGATATTGCATCTCAGTATCCTTCCTTGTGCCTTGTTCAATTCTACAAGGTCCATGTTGACGCTCAGTTTTCAGGGCCTGAAAAAAGTTTGCTGATGCCAACATCTACCCCATGAAGGAGGCTGGGGGCGGGGGGGGGGCTTTCTTTCTGCTTCTTTTCCTGCAGTACTGCCAGCACCTAGAACAGAACCTGGTACAAAGCTGACGTCCTTAGACATATGTGTGGATCGAAGACATCATTTTCCTTTTCTGGCCTCAGTTTGGCTCACCGTAGTCCTGTAGAGAGGTGTGTCACCCTTTTGACAGATGGAGGCACCAACAGGGACCAGCCCAGCCCAGTCTTCCCTCCACTAGTGGGATGTTGGGGAGTTGTGTCCAGGGATTCTTGTTGCTCAGAAATTCAGAAACCTTCAGTTGAGGGAGAAAAAAGGGGTTGGAGGGACAAGATGAGCAGGAGGGTGGGAGGACTGTAAATCTGGGAGCAGGTCTGCAGGAGGGAGGGAGGCAGGGCTGAACCCAGGCAGGGCCTGCAGGGAACCCGGCTCAGACCCTCCTCTTGTGGACACTGGGGGATAGGAGGCTCCAGCTTCAGGGTTTGGAGGGAGGATTCAAATCCTGATCCTACCACTTGCTTAAATTATCTAAGCCTCAGTTTCCCCCCTTTGTGAATCAAGATGCTGCCTGCCAGGTGTTGGAGCCACATCCAATCAACATTTGTTACATTTGCCGGTGTGAGGAGTCAGCCCCCCGACTCCCTGAGAAGCTGGGTCTACCTGAGGGGTCTCTGAGAATTTCCAAAGGCCCAAAGGCCCTTTGCAGCCTGAGAATCTAAGAATCGCTCTCTCTCTTTCAGTCTCCAGGGTCCCCCCACACCCGGAGGCCTTTGTAAATGCCCCTCCCCTGGCCCCATTATGTGTTGAAAGAGTAAAAGAGTCGTAAGTGACAAAGTGGGAGAAGGATGAGGTTTTTCTCAGCCTCCCGCCCTTCCACTGTGACCACGCCGTTAACCCTTTCTTACAGAGACCCGAGCCCCAGAGGGGCGCCAGCCGGCACAGCGCGCCTCACCTGCCGCTGCGCAGAGCGGCGCGGCTCCTTGGGCTTGGCGGGCTCCAGAACTTTGCCGGTGGATGCGGTGCCACCCCCATCCCCAAGACACCAACACGCGGTCTCCCCTCTCCCTCCAGCCCCAGATCTGAGCGCCTCCTTCCCAGTTCCGGCCCAAACTACTTTAGAATTCCCAGGGACGGAGCAGTTCGCTCGCCTGGCGGTGCAGGGACCTGGAGGTTGCTAGATGAGGGCCTGGGAGGACAACAATCCCGGGATGGGGGTGGAGGGGACACCGGGGCAGGTGCCTAGCGTGAGGTCCTAGGGAGCAGCGCGGGAGGCCGGAGACCCCGGGACTGCCCGGCGGTCCCGATCGCGGTCCCCTTAGCTCGCCGGCTCCGCGGGCGCCACGTCTCCGCTGCACGCGAGGGCGGGAGCGGGACAAGTAGCTGGGGTCCCGAATGGGCTGCCGCGAGCGGTGTGG
>NW_026000082.1:39019229-39061186 GCF_001458135.2 Marmota marmota marmota
CCCAGCCCCGCGGTCTCGCGCCGTGTGTCCGTGTGTCCGTGTGTCCGGCTGTCCCTCTGCCTGCAGGTTGCTCCGGCCCAGGCCTCGCTCCCTCTCGGCGAGCTGGACTCTGATCCCCGCCCGTGAGCGCCGCTCCGCTGGTCTTTATCTTTGGTCCCTTGGTGGGTGTCTTTGTCTCTCGCCCCTGTCTTGTCTGCGCCTTTCTCTGAGCGTCTGTCTCTGTCTGCCCATCTGGCTGTCCTCGTCTGTGTCTCCATCTCTGTCCACGTTTGTCTCTGACTCTGCTCTCCCCTCTCCAGACTTTTCCTCTCCTTCTCTCTTGCCCTGTCTTGGGCTATGGCCACAGGAAGCTAAACAGGGGCCTGTTCCCTCCCACCCGCTCTTAAGAGAGGGAAGGTAGGTTGGGGCTGACCATGTCCCAGCCAGACCCCAGGGCATGTTCCTGGTTACCAGAGCAGGGGCAGACCACCTTCCAGGTGGTGGAGCCAGACCGTCCAGGTTCAAAACTCTGCTTTGGTGACTTGGCCAACCGTCTGACGTCTGAGGACCGGCCCACCCTACTTTAACAGGCAGACACCATCTCCTCCGGCTTCCCCGGCCTCCGGGGTGTTTTGCAAGTAGGCAGGAAACTAAAATTCTAGATAAAGGGAGCAGGTGGCAGATGCTGGATGAGGAGTAGGCTCTCCTCAAGGATCACCTGCCTTTTCTCTGAGAACCAGACCAAGTTCAAATTCTCCTGACAATGTCCTGCCAAGAAGTCCCCAGCTCTGCTTGAATGCTCATCTGTGACAAAGAACTTCACTGTCTCCTAACAGGAGGGTCTTCCTAGTGACCCCTGGGGCTGCCTGAAACAACCTGTACCTCTAACCCATGGCAGCTAGTCAGAGATTTGAAGGCAGAGATCAAGAGTCCCTGTGAAACCTGCTTTCCTCAGTATCTAAGGCCTACTGTTCCTGCAGCCACCTCTTCCCGGAAGGTCATAATAGGAGACCAAGGCCAGAGCACAGCAGGTATCAGTGCCCACAGAACTAGAATTGGCCCAGAATTCTCTCTTACATACTGTATGCAGGTGCAGGGCCAGGAACTTTGCACCCATTATCTCCCAACAAGTCCATTTTACAGAGGAGAAAACCGAGACCCAGAAAAAAGCACATGACTCATGTATAAGACTGAAGGCAAAACCAGGGCCTGAAAGTCAAAAAGCCAAGAATGTCTGGATTTATTTTCATTTCTTCTTGTATTTTTTTTTTTATAATTGATACTGTTTATTTACAGAAGTAATCTAAAGTTTCCCTTTAGAAGATAGTTTGTTTTTAAAAAGCAAGTCCAAGTATTGAGTAAATACTGTTTATTGATATATTTTATTGGTTAGGTGACATGAGCCAGAGTCGTGGAGAGGGCATTGAAGCTTAGGAAACGCCATGCTCCTCTATAAGGTGAGCGAAAGCACCCAGTCCTGAGCCCTGTACATGGGAGGGGCCCAGGAATTTCTCCCTAATGCCAAGAAAGCATTTTGAGATCCCGGAAGACTTGAGATAGAATCAAGGTCTTTGAGCCAGACACGGAAACTCCCCCTGTCCCAGCCTGGACAGGGCCTGCGAGGCTGAGCTAGCGGGTTGTGGGAGGCACCCTATCCATATATCACAGGCCCCCAACACCTGTCTCTGGCTTCTGATCTCCCCAAAGGAGGAGGACAGGCACTTCTGGTTAGACCACATGGCCAGCATGGAGTCACCCGTGTCTCAGTGCTTTGCCCCAGAGCACCCTCTACTTTGGGAGTCTAGGAATTGGATGTCAGCAAGAGGGACAGCTGCTTGGCCAGCCCTGTCACATTTCTCCCTCACACTCTCTTACCCTGCTTCTGGGCTGTGTCCCTCAAGAATCTGATGGGAGCCGGGTTCAATGGTGCACGCCTATAATTCCAGGACTCAGTAGGCTGAGGCAGGAGGATCTTAAGTATGAGGTCCACCTGGGCAACTTAGTGGGAACCTCTGCAACAGCAAGATCCTGTCTCCAAATTTAAAAATAAAAGTGGGGATGTAGCTCAGTGGTAAAGGGCTCCTGAGTTCGATCTCTACCACCAAAAAATAAAATAAAATTCAGCTGAGATGGGGGTCACCCAATAGGTACTGTCTCTCCTGTTCTCTCGGTGCCACTTCTCTTAGTGCCATCAACACGGTAAGAAGGAGGCCTGACTCTCAAACCAGGGGACAAAATCCACCCTTCAGCTCTGCTGCCCAACTTGCAGAGGAGCTAAGCAAGTCACTTTCCCTGGGGGTGTTCAGATTCCCTCTGGCTAGCTGGATTGGACAATCTCTAAATGCAGTCCATATTCTAGGATTTGGGGACAATCAGCTAGAGAAGCTCATTACATTAGATTCTCGTCATCTGTGCACACATCATCCCTGGGCATTATTTCTTAATTAAAAAAAACATAGGGAAACTGGACCACTTGGCCTCCAAGTTCCTTTGGTTCTAAAGAGTTGACAATCTCATTTGGTTCCCACAACGGTTCTGGAAGGTGGGCAGGGCAGCGTTCCTGATCCCCACTGGAGCTGGGCAAACTGAAGGCCAGATGTTAGCTGTTTAAAAGTCAGGGTCAGGGCTGAGGATGGAAGCCCAGACCAGAGCCCTTTCTATTCATTCATTTACTCCACTTTTATTAAGTGGATGCCACGGATGCCCTGCCTCAAACCAGATCTTCACTGGGCGTTAAGAAACTGAACAGAAGCCAGGCGCCCAGGAGCATGAGACATGTGGGGACAGCCAGGGCCTCGGTGGACATGGGTGACGGGGAAAGGGTGAAAAGAAGCAGTGGATTCTGAAGCCTGTTTATGTGGAGGGAGTGCGGGGGCAGCTCTGGTCTGGTGCTGGGTGGGGAGGGGGAAAGCCTGAAATCCAGGTAAGTATTTAAAAAGGAGGGAGTCTGTTTTGACCTTGGACTTGAGAGATCATTTTCTCTCAAACCCAGACCCAACCAAAACTTCAGTCATTCGACTCTGAACTCACTCTCAATGCAATAAAAAATAAAATGAACCCAAAGACATGAAATGGAAGACACCAAGAAAGCAGAGGCTATTCCAACTGTGCTGTTCGGAGGGGCTTTTACCCTTACTCTACAGATGAGGAAGCCGGGCACGTAGGAACGGCCGTTAGCTGAGCACTTCCTTTGTGTCCTCCAGCTCTTTACAGGGAGATCTCATCTGCTCCGGTGGTGACACAGAGGCAGCCCAGGATTGGCATCCTGGCTTTCTAAATGCGGGCCTCCTCAGGACAGGGTTAGAAGCTTCTCGACCAAGATTTGTGGTTTGTTTGTTAAGCGCCACTCAGGGTCCTAGGACCTGGAGACGCAAGTGAGCAGAGAAAGATGTCCTTAGAGAGCTGACACCCTGGCTAGGGAAGTCAGATGATAAACATTACAAATAAGTAGATTATACAGTAACTCGGAGATGATAAGGGTATAGACAAAGAGCTGGAGCGAATAAGGGACAGGCAGGCCAAAGGGGACAAACTGGGGCATTAAGCAGTATTCTGGGGAGAGAAAGTGAGATTAGGGTGAAGACAACTGGTTGCGGGAGTCTGCCGGAGACTACCCAAATAGTCCGGGGAGAAGGAGACTCTGAACCCAGGTTGCCTGTGTCTGGAGTCTGGGTTTGAGCAGCCTGTGACGTTCCTCCCAGGACCAAGCCCCAGGCCTCACCCCAGGCCTAGGTTCACACTCTGATCCTGCCCCACCCCCTCTCCTAACCCCTTGTGTGGCCAAGCCTTTGCTCCAGCCTTTTCTTTATCTTAATTCTTAATTCTCGGTCACAGGCAGAATTAACCCACCTGGCCCCTTCACACCTACAGCTCCACCCCAGCTCCTGGACTCCCTCCAGCAGTCATCCCCATCTCAGCCCCTGCCCAGAGGGTGTCCTCCAGCCCCTACTGCCCTCAAAGGGAGTCTTCCTTACAAAGGCCTGCCCTGTAAGAAAAACCCTATTGTCCAGCAAACAGTGCCCTCATTTTGTCCTTATTTCTCAAGGGACTTGTGAGCATGCTCCGAGCTCGGAGAGGGAGCATGTCTCTTCCTATTCTCAGCCCTGGAGACGGCTGCAGGCCAAGAGGAAAGGTCAAGGCAGTCGGCTGGAGGCTGGATTCTGGAGGCTAGAGCAGACTCAGGCAGGCCCGGCCTGAGCAGCTCTGTGGCACTTTCCAGAAGGCAAGCAGGAAAGAAACCATCTCTAATAACTGAGAACCAAGCTTGGCCGGGCACCAGATGGCAGAGAGAGTCTCCTCCTCCACCCCACCCCGCCCCGGGGCTTTCATCATCCATTCCTGAAGATCGTCCATCCTCCTGCCTGTCTGCCAGTCCACCTCCCTGCCTTCCCTGCACACATCTGAAACGGACCATGGCGAGGGGCCCATGGAGACTGTAATGTTTAAGTTCCCACTTCCTGTTAGTGCAGAAGTCTGCATGGCATCTGATATGGGCCATGTGGGGGTTACTATATACAGCACTGGCAATAGAACCCAGGACCCTGCACATCTAAGCACAATTCCGCCACTGGGCTTCACCCCCAGCCGTAATATTTTTAAAGGCCTCATAGGCATCTGATCTATTTGTTTCCACTCAAATGCATGGACTAGTCACCCAACCAGGTGACCTTGCCATGACTTTGTGTTCAGAACAGAACCTGGGACAATCTCTCTTCTGATAACTGGCCTTGGTCTCTGTGCAAGGCCCCCACCCAGCCAGCCCCATGTTAATAGATGGTCTCTAATGCGGCAGGTCAAAGCCATGGCGGGGAAGGAGAGGTCTTACTGATCAGCCTCCTGTCTCCATCCAGCAGGAGCTGAGAAGAGGAGATGGGTCTCCTTGTTGAACAGGGAGCATGGGTCAGGATGGGCTCAGGAGGAACCGGAGGGGTGTGTGGTTTGATCTCCTGCTAAGTCTCCTGCCTCCTGGCCTCTGTTATACTAAACAGCATGGAGTGGAGAATTCGGCTTTGGGGCTGGACCCTGGGTTTGTCATCAACTCAAAGTTCAAGACTCAAGTGGAAAGGGCCTCTCTCAGCAAAGCCCAGGTCTTCCCTCTCTCCCTTCAAACAAGTGCATTTTCAAGGAAGCATGGCCCTTTCTTGTAAGAATTTATTAGGACACAAGAAGTGGCCAACCATTCCAAACTCCTGACATTTCCCCACGAGGCTCCTGAAGGAGCAGCCTTCTAGGCACAAGTTTGAATCCCAAGACTGAGCGGGATGCAGTGTAACCAACTCTCTCTCTGGCAGCTATGTGAGAATCCCAACTTCCCAGCCAGGAGCCTTGGATCCTCCGGCAGCCCTGGTATCAGCTCTGCCAGCTCTGCCTGGTGGGGGCCTGCTGCTCCCAGCACTCCACGTCAGGTCCCAGGTTACCAGGTAGGAAGTTGAAGTAATAGAAAACCCAACTTCTGAAACTGGTTTTGAAAATTAAGGCATCTGGGGCTGGGATGGAGCTCAGTGGTAAAGAGCTCATCTAGCAGCAGGAGGCCCCCGCTCCCCTCCCCAGCACCAGGAAAGGAAGGAAAGAGGGAAGGGGAGGGGAGGGGAGGGGGGGAACCTGTTGGCTCACTAAATAGAAAAGTCCACTTTCCTGGTGGCTCAGGGACATCATCAGGACATAGCTTCTCTCTTTCCATTTCATGGCTCCTCTTCCTCCCTCCTGACCCTGTTCTCACCCAGGGTATATGATGGATGTCATCTTTCATATTTTTTTTTAATGAAAATCTATTTCCTCAAACAAATACAAGTCTTGGAATTGAGTCTCACAGGCCCAACCTCCACCATGGGCTCCCTAAACCACTCACCAGGGTGACTGACTTATGTCAATCCAGGCTCACCATGGGTGGGGACCACCCACCAGATCTTCCCCAAAAGAGAAGAGCAGAGAGGATGCTGGGGACGCAACTCACAAATGTCCCCCAAACGTTAGACAAGTTCTCCTGCTCTTTGGCGTGTCTGGAGGATTTTATGTTTGCCAAAGCCTTTCAAAGTAAATAATAAAAATATTTCCTATGTGTAAAGTCCAATATGTTTTTAAATATATAAATCATCTATGTTCAAGCAAGAAAGTTTAAATGCAAAAAGAAAAAGTAAATTAAAATACCTGGCAACCTATCACACAGAGATATCCCATTTAACTCCTTGATATTTATCTTCCCAATTTTAATTTTAAAAATCAAACAAAAACTTTGAAAGAATGGGGCCCAAGGACCCAGACGGAGGGTCCCTACTTGCTCACACGATACATCAACATTTTCCCAATCCTGTCCAGGTTTCTAAGTCCTTTGGAAGCATCGTCTCTGTACTGCTCTGGGTAGGGGTTGTTTTAATCCCCACTTGACAGATAGTGAACCGGAGGCTCAGAGGCCAGGCCAAGGTCAGCCTGCTCATGACTCCCGGTGCAGGCCCCTAAGCAAGGCCCTGTCTCTGTGAGGTGGAGAAAGGCCAGGCCTCTCATTCCGGGATACCCAGCAAGTGCTTCCAGGTGAGAGTAGCCTTCCCAGATGGCCCAGTCCCCTCTCTACCCTTCTCCTGGGTGGTTCCTCTGGGCACTCAGAATAAGGAAGGCCAGTGGGTTTAATGTTTACCACCCAATGCAGAGTCCAGGGACTTTGGACTCTCCCCCTGCTTCCAGAGAGAGGGGGTGGTCAGGGCAGAGGGGATAGAAGGCAAGCCCTCCCTCTCAGTCAGCAACTCCTGACCTGAATGAATGTGTGCTGGGCTCAGACAGGCCGAGTCGCCGTCTTCCAGAAGTCTCCATTGAAAAGGCTATAGCGCCAGGTGCAATGGCACACTCCTGCAATCCCTCAGGAGGCTGAGGCAGGAGGATGCCAAGTTTGAGGTCAGCCCCAGCAACCTAGCAAGACTCTGTCCCAAAGTTAAAAAATGTAAAAATGGGCTGGGGATGTGACTCAGTGGTTAAGCACCCCTGTGTTTAATCCCCAGTACCCACCCAAAAAAAAGGAGGGGGCGGCCCTATACTGACAGGTTATGGCCAGGAATCTGAAGCTGAAGTCAGAATGCCTGGGTTCAAGACTGGCCCCACTAGCTATGTGATCTTGAGCAAGTAATGCTCTCTGTGCCTCAGTTTCTTCATCTATGAAATGGGAATAATGCCACCTCCCACATAGAGCTGTTGAGATGTTTAAATAAGATCATACTTACATGCCTCTTGGAAGAGTATATGGCACATAGTTAGCATTCAGTAAATATTGGTTACTACTGGTAATATTTTATTAAATATCTACATTAATAAAGATTTTAGTTTCAGGTAATGAAAAATCTCTCCTGCTGGACTAACAGAAGGGGGAATTTATTAAGGGGGCATGATAGCCAGAGCGCCAGAAAAAAGACTGGGAGCAGGCATTTGGTGAGCACCAGTCCAGTCCATTTTCTGTCTCTAGGTGTCTTCTCTCAGCACCGGCTTTGTTCTTCTTTCCTGCAGCCTTGTTCTTACTCCCTGGTCTTTGCAGAGGCACCGCCACTCCAGAGCTCCCCAAGCAAAGGCCCTGTAATTGCAGAGTCCAGGGGAAGAACCGGATTGGCCCGGCGGTGTCACGTGTTTGCCCCTGGACCAATCAAACACGGATGGGGGTGGGACCCTGCGGTGCCCACGTGGCAGGCCGCTCCCAGGAAAGAAGGGCTTGGCCCATAAATGGATCGAACGTCCCAGAGAATGAGGTCGACCCGTCTACTTCCTTCTGTCACAAACTGGTTTTTGCTCCTTCCAACGAGAGGACTCGCGCTCCTACCTCGCAGGGGACTGTGTCGGGGTCCACCAATCCCCGGACTCAAGAGGCGGAGCCTCCCCAGTCGGATGCACCCTCAGAACCTGAACCCTGAGGGGAGGGCAGTTGTCCACCAGGAGCCAGGAGAAATCTGGCCCTCCTGGGTGTTGGGGGCCCACTGAGGGGGGGGTGGTCACCCAGAGAGACGCGGAGGCAGAGCAGCCACCGCAGAGGTGGGAAGCTCCAGGCCCCACTCCCCTGTTCCCACTTCCAGTGCTGGGAGGCCCACTCTCCTGGAATTTCCAGCTGCAGCCTCGCAGTTCCGCCAACACAAAAGTTTGTCACCAAAAAGGCCCTACTCAGAAAAAAAGAAAGAAAAACAAAATCTTTTCCTCATTTCTCCGTAAAATGAAAGACAAGGAATTCGACTTCTTCATTCCTCCAGGCACAGAAGACCCAGCCAGCCCACGCCTGTGCTTCTCCTGCCCAAGGTCCAGTGGACACAGGGGTGGGCGGGTGTCCCTTGCGTACCTGCAACGCACAGAATCACATCCATTTAAGGACACTCTGGACACGGGTTCCCACCATAATACTCTCCTTGTCCCCATATCGCCTGATCTCCGCTAGATAGGGGACAGAAGGCAAGCTGCCCAGAGAGATCTGTAGAAACAACCATTTTGGCCACCAACTCCTCGCGTGGGCATTGTGCCCCTGAGGGCAGGAGGGGAAGGTCCCCAGTTGGCCTGAGAGAAGGGAGGATTCTCCAGGCCTCCAAGTTGGGCTGGTCATGACACGTTAAAGTAGAGCCGGAGTAGAACTTTCAGGAAAGTATTTCCCTCAAAGCACCAATCTTGGTGATTCTGCACTTGGTTAGACACAGAAGCTGCCCACAGACCAGGCAGCCGTGGGCTGGGAGAGAGATGGTCTTGTACGTGCCTCAATCACCACCTGCGGAGCTCTCTCCCGCTTCCACCTCCCACCTCCCGCCAGGCCTAATGGTGGCTCACTGAGACCAGGTTCCAACCTGTCTCTCCTCCAGCAGATCAACCAAGATTTGTTCTGATACAGTGAAGAGTTTTTGAGCACCATGTGTTAGGATCTGTCCATAATTAAATCAAACACCAACTCCTGCCATCCCTCCTTGACAGGAGCCGTGGGGAGCTGAACTCCCATTTCCTTATTTGTAAAAGGATAAGGTGGGACAAAGCATGCTGTGCCACCCCAGGAAGGTCTCTCACTGCCACTGTGCGTGACGACAGTGGCTGGTAGACCATCCTATTCCTTATTCATAGGTCACTTTCTACACCTGTGAAGGCAAACACCGTGTTTGCAGATGTCCCTGTTGTGCAGGACGGTGGATCCGTGCAGAGTAAACTCTCAAAACTGCTTGTCTCTGGGCCCAGATGGGGTGGGGGAGAAGGGGGCGGTTCCTGACCAGCTGGCTGAAAGGCTGACAGATGACTCAGGGCACAGAGTGACTCTTGACAGGTGGCATGACCACATTCTGCGCCTGGGCACCGTAGCAGCCCCTGGACTAGGCCAGCCACACTCCCACCACACTGTCCCTTAGCAACCAGTGGTTACTCTAAAAAATGCACCCAGTGTACCAGGGAAGTTGGTGGGGTGGGAGGGCAGCAAACAAAACCTAAGAACAAAAGTTCATTGTGACAATCTTATCTAGAATTTTGCAATCAGTTTATCAGAAGTATAAACTAATTTTAATTCTGGCATACATGTTAGGATGTGTTTGTGATTTAGTTTATTTATATTTTGCATGACGTAGGAAGGGGTTAGAAAGAAGCATCCCTGCTCAGGGCATCTAAGGTCTAATGCTGGCCCTGGCAGGGAGTGTTGTGTCCCAACATTCGACCTGGTGGCCCCTAGCTTCACTTCTGTGTCTGTCTGTCTCTCTCTAGAAGACCTTGTCTATTTTATCATTGTCCCTTGAAATATCTTGAGGCCTTAATTGCGAAACAATGTCCGGCTTTCCCAGTGTTGACTGAGTCCAAGAGGTTTTGTTTTTATTATTTTTTTTTCTCATCGGGTGAGGTGGGGGGGAGGAAAACAATCCCCCGAAGACAATACCAAAGTTGTTAATTGCTGTCTTAGCCCAAGCAGGACCTTTGCCAGTGGATCCTGGGCCAAAAGGAAAGTCCTCTAATCTTGAGGGTATTTTGGAAATAGGTGGGACAAGGATTCCATAGAGCCATTTGGAGTCCGTGGCGCTGGGTGGGAGGCAGTTCATTTCCTCTCTAGAAATTTCTCTCAAATGCGATACAGCCACTGGCAGGTCTCCACCTGTGCTTAATCTCGGTTGCTATGTTCCTTGCCACGGGGACGCTTTTGATACCAATAAACTTATTTTAGAATGAAACGACCATCACAAATGGAAAACCAGCTTCATTCACTGTAAGTAGAAAGTAATTGTGAGTGTAGATTTCAATGAACACAAAATGGGTCATAAATTTGAGCTTGAACCTGTCGTCTACCTGCCGCAGACTTGGAGCAAGTATGGGGAGGCACTGGGGGTCCATTGGCTTAGAGAGAGTGGAATAAAATTGAACAATGAAAGCCTTCTAGCCCGTGACCCAAGGCTGTTTAAGGTCACTTCAGGATGCCGTCCCAAAGGGCTCTCCTCTCCGGGTACCGAGAAGGTGAGCTCCTTGGGGTGGGTGGGGGGGGAGGTGAATCCATGTCCTCTTTTCCCTACTAAAGCATCTCACAGAACATCTCTCACATCCTGAATCCTCAGTAACTATTTCCAGCATGTTGGATGTCCTGTGCACAAGGATGGTCTCCCAGGACTGTGGCAGGCAGCCTCCCGTGGATGGCTGAGTGCTGGGGTCACTGTCCAGCTGCTCTGGGTCCTGGGGTCTCCTAAGCAGAGTTGGGACCAGGGTGAAGCCTCCCCCTTGCCTCACCCTCAGCTGCCGCAGAGGGCTCTGGGAGGAGGGGGAGACAGAGCTCTTGTGTACAGAACAATGCCCCCAGTACAATCCATGCCTTGTGGATATTTGCAGTTTTAAAAGAACAATAATTTGTTGCCACTTCTCTCATGACCCCCGGCCAGCATTTGCTCTCTCCTGACTTCCAGCATTCAGTACCAATTACCCTTTGGGTCAGGTTGCCAGTGTTTGCATGAGATGTATTTATTTCCCCCAACTTGGCAATTATACCCCATCCAGGGGATGGATGGAGAAATGGTTTGGAAATTGAAATTAACTTCGGCCAATTATATTAACATCCATGTCACTTTTTTTTTTTCTTCACATTTCTGAATCCTGGGGAATTTCAGAAAAATTCAAGGCTGACCTCCTTGTCCCAAGTTGGAACCTCACATACAGGAGTTGGCTGTGTGTCCTTGAGCAAAAGTACTTCCCTCTCTGAACCTCAACCTCTGGTTTTCTTATCTATAAAATCAGGTATTCATTTGGCTTCAAAGCAATCTCATCAGTAAATCCTGGCTGTAGGTGGAAGGGCCCAACTGGCAAGTATTCAAAGAATGTCCCAGAAGTATTTTTAAAAGCACCCAGGATATTTTTGTGTTCTCAGGAAACAGTTCTTGGTTTCGTTCTCACCAGCTCTGTCTTCCATATGAGGTGTGAAGTTCTCTTCAAGAATAGCCGGATGCCACGCTCCCAGTCCTTCAGCGAAGGGACACTCCTAACTGCCCTACAGGAAGTGGCCCTTGGCACAGCAGGTGTCTCATCAAACAGCATTGTGCGCCCCCACCCCCAACTCCCGGCCGTCGTTGAAACTTTTTCTGGCAGAACCTCGGCTTCTTCAACTCAAAATGAAGATGATGGTGCCCGGCTCCTCCCCAGCCCCTCAGTCCTGTCCCCTCTTGGAATCCCTATGTCACTGGCACCACCTGCCTTCCATGGATCGTGCCTGAAACCTGGGCGTCCTGCTGGTCCTCCCCTCTCTGGGTCCAGGACCATCTCCAAGTCCTGTTGATCTTGCCAGTAAGTGCTAGGTGCTGAGTACCCCCTCCAGCTCCTCCACCCGGAACAAGGGGCTCAGGGTGTGACACTGCTCTCTTGTCTCAGGGCACATCTGACCATATCGTGGCTGGACCCCACTCCTGCTGAAAAGCCATCGCTATGCTGTGGCTCTTGAGGGTCCCCCAAAGGTCTATGTGTTAAAAGTTTGATCCCCAGCCTGCGGTGCTACTGGGAGGTGGGGCCTAGTAGAAGTTAGGTCAAGCGGGTGTGTCCTTGAAGGACTCTCTACTTCCTGTGAGGTGAGCAGCTTGCTCTTCCCTGGACTCCTGCTGTGATGTGCTGCCTCACCACAGGCCCCAAAACCACTGGAGCAAGCAACCTTGAACTGAAACCTTTCCTCTTTGTAAGCAGATTGTGTCAGGTTATTTTGTCACAGTGACGGGAAACACAGCTATGGCTCCTCCTAGTTCTTGTCTGAAAATTGGATTTCTAAGGATGACTGGGCCCTGCAAGGTCTTGTCCTCACACCTTCAGCCACATCTTGCCCCTAGCTGTAGCTACCTGAGCTTCCTGCATTTATTTGAATGCTCCATGCTCTCTCCTGGCACAGGGCATTTGCATATCCTGACTCTCCTGCTAAGAAAGCCCCCCACCCTCCCTAAAAGCTTTGCCTCATTCTATTCTATGTACACACTCTCAGCTATAGGCTCTCCTCCTACTGTAAGCCCTCCCTGATTAGCAGCCCTGAGTCAGGCTCCCATTATACCCTCTCAGAGCCCCACAGATGATTATTTGATTGACACCATGTTCCAACTTCCCCTCTTGACTTCGTCTTCGGGACCGTGGTTCTTTCACCTCACAGTGTTCCCCAGAGCTTAGCGCCTGACTCACAGCACATGCCCAGTAGGAATTTGTTGAATGATTGAATGAAGGATGTTTGGAGGATCAAATAAGGAGGAAGAAGGCAGAAATGGAGAGGGAGTTAATGTCTGCCAAGTGGTGTGGATAAATGGTTCTAACCACTTTTTACAAGTGGCCCCCCTGGGACTTAGAGAGGTTAGACAACCTGCCCACCCCTACAGCCAGTAAAGGGTCAAGGTAGGTCAAGAGCAGGGTGAATGAGGCTTCATTACTCACCAGCTGCCCCTTCCCCGTCCACCCCCACGTTAACAGAGTGAGGAGGACACGTCCCGCAAATTCTAAAGTTGCAGATAATTCCTAATTCTTTATGACCGCACCCAGAGCTACCTGCGGTGACAACAGATGGCAGAGGATGGGGCCTCCCTGGAGGGAGGAACTCTGAGGAGCGGTAGAAGTGCTCAGGGTCTTGTTTGGGGTGGTGGCCACACAGGTGTACCTATTGTGGCAACTCGTTGACGGGTGCAGCTGATATCTGTGAATTTCACTAGACGTAGGTTTACTCTCACTTCAAAAGCAAAGAGCATCGTTGACATGACTAGGGAAGTTTAAACAGGTCCGCATTAAACGATATTATTGGGTTAGTGTTCGATTCTTGGGTTAACCACAGAGTTACTGTGTGAGGAGGACGCGTCCTGCGATTCAGTTCCCAGTGAGGACCCAAGAGAAATGGGAACAGACACCCAGGTGAAAACTTACACACAAACCCGGATGCCCAGGTCTACACAGCACGCCTCAGAGGGCAAACCACGGAAACCACCCGAGTGCCCGTCAGTCGATGAGTGAGTGGCTAAAACAGAGTAAAAAAAAAAAAATAAGTATTGTCTTTTCAAACAAACGGTGCTGGAACCCCTGGGCCTCCATGCAGAAAGAAGAATCTAGACCTGGGCTGAAAATGAAAAACTATAAAATTCCTGGAAGATAGCAGAAGGAAACCTAAATGACCTTGGGTTTGGTCTGATCTTGGGTTCAAATGATTTTTTTTAACTATTTATTTTTTTAATTGTAGTTAAACACAGTACCTTTCTTTCTTTCTTTCTTTCTTTCTTTCTTTTAATGTGGTGCTGAGGACCCAACCCAGCGCCTCGCATGTGCTAGGCGAGCGCTCTACCGCCGAGCCACAACCCCAGCCCTTGACTGATTTTTTTTAGATAGAACATCAAAGGCGTAATCTGGGAAAGTAAAAAATTAATAGACTAGCCTCCGTTAAAATTAAAAAAAAATATTCAAGAATGAAAATATAAGCCACAGCCTAAGAAAATATTTATGGGAGACACACTTGATAAAAGACTGTTATTCAGAGTATACAAAGAGCTCTCAAAACCCAACAAGAAGAAAACAAACATCCTGAATTTAAAATGGGCCAAAGATCTTAAAAGTCACCTCAGTGAAGAAAACATACAGATAAGTATATGAAATAAGTCCACAAATAAATGTATGAAAATATACTGCTCAGGAAATGCACCAGGAAAATGCAAATTAATGAATGAGTTCCCAGGGTGCTGCCCACAGGCCTGCTGCTCAGGAGGCCGAGGCTGGAGCATCCCTTGAGCCTAGGCCTTGGGGACAGCCTGAACAACACAGCTGGGTGTGGAGCTCAATGGTAGACAATTTGCCTAGCATGCGCAAGGCCCTGGGTTCAATTTCAGCACTGCAATTAATTAATTAACTTAACTAATTTGTAGAACATTTAATAAAATCAGATACCACTATGTATCTATTAGAGTAGCCAAAATCCAAAGCGCAGTCAGCACCAAAAGCTGGCAAGGATGTGGAGTTGGGAGGGCTGGCAGGTTACTAAAACTGAACAGAGTCTTACCGCAGGGTCCATCAATCTATTCCTTGATATTTACCCAAAGGAGCTGAAAACAAAAGCCTGCACGCCGAGGTCTCCGCACGCTTTATTCACAACCATCCAAACTTGGAAGCCACCGAGACGTCCTTCAGCAGGGGGACAGATGAACCGTGGTTCAGGGCTAAAAAGTAATCAGCCATCAAGCCACGAAAACCCCCGGAGGAAGCTTAAATGCCTGTTGCTAAGTGAAAGAAGCCAAGCTGGAGAGTCTCTGTACTGTTGGATGCCAACTGTGTGACATTCTGAGCAAGGCAGAACTGTGGAGGTGGCACCAAGGTGGTGGGTGGCAGGGTGAGGGGAGGAGGGAGGAGGAGGCGCCCGGGGATCCGAAGGGCAGTGGTGGATTCACAGCACCACGTGCCTGTCCAACCCACGGGTGTGCAGTCCCGAGGCTGAGCCCTGCGTGGACCACGGGCCTTGGGTGGTCATGAGGTGTGACGTGGGCTCTTCAGCTGCAACCTATGCACCACCCTGTTGGGGGTCTGTGCAGGGACTCCGTGGGCCTGGGGGCACATGGGGAATCCTACCTTCCGCTCTCTTTTGCTATGAACATAATCCTGCTTGGTTTTTGTTTTTGTTTTTGTTTTGGTGGTATTGGGGATCAAACCCAGGACCACATTACTACTGAACTATATCTTCAGCTCTCTCTCTCTCTCTCTCTCTCTCTATATATATATATATATATATATATATATATATATATATATATGTTTTTTTTTGAGACAGTATCTAAGTTTCTGAGGCTAACCTTGAACTTTGAATCCTCCTGCCTTAGCCTCCCAAATAGCTGGGATTCAAGCATGAACCACCACATCTGGCAAAGGTTTCACTTTAAAATAATCTTTATGCCAGTTCTTGGGGGTCCCACAATCTAAAATCCATACCCTAACCTTCCATCTTAACCAGAAAAAGAACTAAGTTACCTCAAACCAGCATGAGGAAGGGAATGATGAAGACTGGGGTGGAGATAGAGAATAGAATAACAAAAGAGAATCAATTAAACCAAAAATTGTTTCTTTGTAAAAATCAACACAATGGACAAACCTTTGTCTAGATAGACCAAGAAAGAAAGGGAGAAGATCTGAATGACTAAAATCAGAAATGAAAATGGGAACATTGCTACCTACTTGATAGAAATAAAAAGGATTGGGGGGTAATACTATGAACAATTGTATTCCAACAAATTAGTGTAGATTACATTAACAAATTCCCAGGAAGACACAAACCACCAAAAGTGAATCAAAAAGAAAAATCTGAATAGACCTATAATAAGTAAAGAGATTGAATCATAGGAAACAACAAAAAGACAACCCAATTGAAAAATAGGTGAAGCGCTTGAATGGACATTTCTTCGAAGATATACAAATGACCAACAAGCGTGTGGAATGATGGTCAATATTGTTAGCAGTTATGGAAAAGCAGATCAAAACCATAATGACGCCAAGAGCAATGATACAGCAACTCAGGAGGCTGAGGCAGGAGGACTGTAAGTGTGAGGCCAGCCTGGGAAGCCTAACAAGGCTGTCTCCAAATTTAAAAACAAAAAAAAGGTTCAAAGCCAGCCTCAGCAAAAGCGAGGCACTAAGCAACTCAGGGAGACCCTGTCTCTAAGTAAAATAAAAAATAGGGCTGAGGATGTGGCTCAGTGGTCAAGTACCCCTGAGTACACCCCCCCAAAAAAAATAAATGGATCCACTCTACAAAATGAATGGACCTTAAAAACATATGCAATGAAAAGAAGCCAGACACATGGAGTGTGATTCCTGAATAGACGAATCCCTAGAGGCAGAGCACAGCTGGGTCTATCTTCACAGCCAGGGTCCCATGTGTCATGACGCCTGCTACTCCTTTTCAAGTCGTTCAGCAAAATCCAAGAATCACATAGAGCCTCATACCACAGCCACTGGCCGTGTGTAGTTCCTTATGCATACATTTAAATTAACTAAAAATAAATACAAACTAAAACCCAGTTCCTCCCGTACAGTGGCCACATCTTAAGTGCTAGGTAGCCACATGTGGTCAGTGGCTCTGGCGCTGGACAGTGCAGGTGGAAGACGTTTCTGCGGGGGGATGGGGTACAGCTCAGTGGTCGAGTGCTCGCCTCGCATGCGTGAGGCCTGCAGCACTGAAGAGATTTTTCTTTCCCTCATCACAGAAATTTCTAGTTTCCTGTGCTGCCGACACAGAGAAAAAGCAAATGTGTTAAAATGAAAGCAGGTGGTAAATCTTGGTGCTGCCCCTGGAGGTGCTGATGGTGCTCCTCTTCCCAGGGAGAGGAGGTAAAGATAGGGCAAAAAAATTCCTGATGTGACCCAGACGCCGTGCTATGTGCCTGTGGTCCCAGCTACTTAGGAGGCTGAGGCAGGAGGCTCACTTGAGCCCAGGAGTTTTGAGACCAGACTAGGCAATACAGCAAGACTTCCATCTCAAAGGAAAAAAATAAAATAAAATCCAAACATTCCATTTTATTGGAACAAGAACCATATGGGGCTAAGATCTTTGGAAGCTTCCAGACTCTTGTCCCAACAGTTTGTTTTGCTGTCCATTACGCTTTCCTAGGGTTCTCTCCCTAACAGGGGGTATGTGCAAATTATGGGGTGCTCTTGGTACCCCCTCTCCATCCACATCACAGGACAGTAAGTTTGGAGCTAAAGATTCAAGTTTAAATTCTTGCCCTATTACTTAATTAGCTGTGTGACTTGGGTCACATTATTAACCTCTCTGACCCACCCACCTATCAGAGGAGGCTGAGAAGAGATGATTACCTCTTGGGTTATACAAGGCACTCAGCTCTGATCCTAGTACAAAGCAAGTGTTTATACCAGACTGCAAGGATTGGTCTAGGGGAGGGGAGGGATAGATGGGCTGGGACTGTAGGTCACCCTGGTCTGGCTTCTTAGCTTGATGAGTTTCCGGTCTAAAAATGGAAAACAGCCATCTGCTGAGGGACCCGGGTGGCCATGCTGTTAATTAGGGGCTTACTTTCTCTGCAATAGCAACAAGACTGTCATGACTATTTAATGAAACGAAGTGCACGTCCCCAGTGCTGGCGTTAAAATGCCCTCGATTTCGGGAAGAGCTGGGGGAGGGCCGCGGGAGTTGGGGCTATTTAGCGCCCTTCCGTGGAGATCCTGCCCCAGTCCAGCTGTCTCTTCTTGAAACTCCGTAGGTCTCCGACAGAGAAGGTGGCCAGGCCAGGATGCTCTCTACTGGAACCCCCAGCCTCTGCAGGCCACGGCCAGTTGGTGCAGATGAAGACACTGGACGGTGGGGCGAGTCCCTGGAAAGGAATTTGCATCATCTTTTGCTCATTTGCCAGAGCAATTGTTTCTCCAGGGCTGGGATTTTCCTCCTTTGCTCCCCCCCCCTTGTAATCCAAACTTGGGATAAACAAGGGTAGAGGAAGCTCTGGATTGTAGGGGAGGCAGGGTCAGGGAGGACTGGGCTGGGCTAGACCCCCAAGAGGGCTGGGTTGCCTTCTTTCAAAGACAGACTGCTTGATGGCTCAGAAATCCTTCCCTAGTCCTTTCTTGCTGTGTGACCAAAGCCAAGTCACTTCACCTCTTCTTTTTTTCTGTTAAAATAACAATCTCCTCCCAGTGTCGGATGGTTTCTGCTCTCATGATCAAGTTTAAGGCTCAGTTTCCTCAATCATAAATTGGGCCTAAAAATCACATCTGACCTTATCAAATGGAGGCAAAGATTAACATTGAAGTAAATGCTCAATAAATGCCAGCTAATATTGCCCTTTCACTTTTAATACAGGGTCATAATCCCATATCTGCAATCTGAAATTCCTCAGACTCTGAAAACTGAAAGTGATTTTTGTAAACTGTCCCCAAAATTCATGGGACAACAAAACCTGACCAGAAGGATGCCAAGCTATATATAGTCTGTGTCAGTCAGCTCCCTGCTGCTATAACAAACACCCAAGATAATCAGCTTATAAAGAGGCAAGGTTTTCTTCAGCTCACAGCTGCAGAAGATTCAGTCCATCTTTCATTGGCCCCATTGCTTTGGGTGAGACAGCAAGCACATCATGGCCAGAGTGCACTGCAAAGCAAACCATTCCGCTCATGACCAGGCAGTGGAAGAGAGAGAAGAAGAGATCAGGAAGCCGGGCATGATGGCGCACACCTGTCGTCCCAGCTGCCTGGGAGGCTGAGGTAAGAGGATCACAAGTTCAAGACCAGCCTGGACAACTGAGTGAAACCCTAGCTCAAAGTAAATATAAAAAGGGGATGTAGCTCAGTGGTAGAGTTCTTGCCCAGTATGTACTGAGTTCCACCCCTAGTGTTGCAAAAAACACATAAATGAGGAGACGGGGACTGCTGTTCTACAATCCTTGGGCGGCTACACCCCCAATGACCTAAAGACCTTCTAGGCCTATCTCTCGAGGTTTCTACCACCTCCCGATAGCACCAAACTGAGGACCAAACCTTTAACACGGGGGCTTTGGGAGACATTCCAGATCAAACACAGCACGCTCCTATCACGCTCACCTGGTATCTGTGAAGGTATTAATGCAGAGGATTCCTGGGTGTGACCCCCCCAAATATGCACCAAATCACCTTTTTAGAATCTGAACTATGCTGCATTCTGAATCACCTCTGGCCCTGGAGTTGGGGACAGGGGCCTAAGGGAGACTTGGTGAAAGCCACACCTACTGGGCGCAGGGAGTGGGAGGCCCTGAGAGAAGGCTGAGGACAAAGGACTTGTCAGAGGGCGTCTTGGTTTCAACAGAACAGCTCCAGCTGATGTCAGCAGCCAGGGAACTTGTTGGGAGGCCATCAGGTCAGGTCCAGGGCATCCATAAGTGGACAGTCCAGCTCAGAGGCCTGAGGGCCAAGAAGTGGCCCAAAGTCACCTACAGAACTTTTGGTCAGATGAAGCACGCCGAGCCTAAAGCCCTGCCTCCACTGCGGAACCCGACGGGCCACGGGTGGCAGACGCGGAGGCCACGTCCATCCTAGCTGCTGCCACCTCCACCCCTTGGCCCAGGATGCTGTCTCTCTCTGTCCCTGTGTCCAGATGCAACCTCTGCAGTGGGAAGAGCTGATTAGCAGAACCAGGGTCACAGGACCAAGCCCAGCAAACATGGGGAGGCAGTTCTGCTTCTGGGCTCCAGGACTCCCGAAGAAAGGATGTTTCCAGAACAAGAAAGAGACAGCAGACACCAAGCAGCCTCCGCGAACGCGAACAGGAGAAGGCTGGGTGCAACAGCGTCCCAGGGCTGGGTCCCACCAGGCTCTGAGCCTGACAAGAGCCAGTTGGAACAGGGGACAGAGGGTGGGGAGGGCAAGGGCCTCTGTCTGGCTCAGCCTGCTGACTGGGTGGGATGCGGAGCCAAGCACCTCATTCTCACTTAATCCCCTCAACGGGAGGCCCCAGGAGCTGTTATTA
This sequence comes from Marmota marmota marmota, assembly GCF_001458135.2. Lineage (NCBI taxonomy): Eukaryota > Metazoa > Chordata > Mammalia > Rodentia > Sciuridae > Marmota > Marmota marmota. Next base: position 39,039,100 of record NW_026000082.1, read on the forward strand.
GCAGCAATTTTCAGGCAAGAAACTTGAAGATGAAGGAGGTTAGGTGAACTTGCCTGAGATGATACAGCTAGACGGTGGCAGAGCTGGGACCTGAATGCAGGCCGGGGGACGCCTGGCCTGAGCCCCCTGCACTAGATGAGATGTGAGCTCCACACTGATCACGCTCCTGTCCGTGGCTAGTGCCACTGGGGACCCGTGTTGAGAAGGATTCTGAGGTTGATTCTGAGATAGAATGGCAGGGGTGCTTCTGAGATCAATTAATGATGTCTTAATTATTTGACCTGAGGACACAAAATTCACATCTCTTCACGTGAGCACACAATATTTATCAAAATCAATCACGTACTGGCACAAAATAAAGATACAACACCAAGGCCCTCAGCAACTCAGCGAGACCCTGTCTCTAAATAAAATATTAAAAAGGGCTGGGGGTGGGGCTCAGTGGTCAAGTGCCCCTGGGCTTAATCCCTGGTACCAAAAAGAAATAATAACAACACACTTTAGAAAATGGAAATTCTTCAGACTATGTTCTCTGACTACATGGGAACTAAACTAGAAATCAAGAGCAAACAGATACACAGAAACTTCTTAACTGCCTGAGAATTAAATGTTGCACTAGTCAAAGAAGAAATCAAAATGGAAATCAGAAGACACTGAATTGAGTAGTAATGAGAACAGGACATATCAAACTTACAGGATGCAGCTTAAGCAGTGTTTAGAGGGAAATGTATGGCCTTGGGGAAAGGTTTGAAAGTACTAATTAAAAGTTCCATCTCAAGAAACTGAAAGAGAAGAGCAAATCTAACCCAAGGGGGAAAAGTTTAAAAAAAAGAAGAAGAAGAAGAAACTAGCTAAGCCAAGAGCAGAAATTAAAATCAACACCACCTTTGAACATTGGTTCTTTGAAAAGATTGACCAAATTGAATGACTCATGTCTGCATTTGGAGGGTGACAGAACATGTGCCAGCTCATCCCAGGTCTTGGAATGTTCTAGCTTTTTCATGGGAGATGCCCATCAAGTCACCTTGAATTTGATCAAGGGCAGAGAAACAATGAATGTTTAAGGAACCATGGGTACTTCTGTTAAGTTGGAGCTGAAACTTACTGTACAGGAGATGAGTCAGTAGAACTCTGGTGAGTGACAGGAGCCTAAATCAAATTGGGCTTATGAGGAACTTCATTGGTTCACACAACAGAGAAGTCCAGGCGGGATTTCGGTATCAGGTGTAGTTGGTTCTAGGTGTCTGAGTGGCTGTGCAGGAAGGGCTCTTCTTGTTTCTCCTCTTCTTTCTCTCTGTACTTCAGGGCAGTGGGTCACCCAGGTGTGTTCTCATGATGATGGCAGAAGCCCAACCGTATTAGTCATTTCCAGGTGGCATGTGTCACTTGCTAACACACAGTGGGTCAGACAAGTTACAGCTACCTCAGAGTCTAAGTTTGGAGAAATCTCTGCCCATCATGAGACTATGACAAAGATATGAAATGAAAAATTAGGACCATTATCCAATCTCTACCAATTTTGACTCAGAATTGGGCTTGCTAAGGAAAAGTGCAAATAGAAGCTTAATTTCTTTTTAAAATTACATTTATCATCCAGGTGTGTTGGCACACACCTGTAATCTCAGTGACTCGGGAGGCTGGGGCAAGAGGATAGCAAGTTTGAGGCCAGCCTCAGCAACTCAGTGAGACCCTGTCTCAAAATAAAAAATAAAGGGCTGGGGATGTGGCTCAAGCGGTAGCGTGCTCACCTGGTATGCGTGCAGCCCGGGTTCGATCCTCAGCACCACATACAGACATAGATGTTGTGTCGGCCAAATACTAAAATATAAATATTAAAATTTCTCTCTCTCTCTCCCTCTCACTCTTTCTTTAAAAAAAAATAAATAATAAATAAAAAGGGCTGGGGATGTGACTCCGTGGTAAAGCACCCCTGGGTTTTAAAAAAAAAAGATTAAATTTATTTTTAACTGATAGAAGGGAACCTAAAAATTGTACATATTAACAAGACTATGTGATGTTTTAAAGCACATATACATCACATAATGTTTCAATCAGGTTAAACATGTCTTTCTCCTCAAATATTTATCATTTCCTTATGGCAAAAACCTTCAAAATCCTTTCTCCTACCTCTTTGAAATGCACAGCATGTTAGCGTTATCTAGAATCACGCCAACCTCCTTGCTCCTGCCTAACTGCACCTTGGTACCCATTGAGCATGCTCCAGTTGGCTTAACTATTGACTCAGTTGCTCTCCAGAATGGCTGCCTCGTCCACGTTCCCACTGGCCACGGGCCAGTGTCTCCCTGGTCTGCCTCAGCCAATCCAGCAATTTTTGCCTATCAATTTCTGCTTTGTGGGTCTAATCTATCTCCCCATTGCTAGATAGCACAAATACACTTGATAGATCTGGCACCCCGCTTTGTGGTTGTCTTGGGCAGGGAGACTTTGTTTCTGTAGATCGAGCCAGCTTTCCCCAAAGCATCATCTGCTCAGAAGTCTGCTGTCTCCTTCCCTGATTTATGGTGCCTCTTTTGTTATACATCAAATCTACCTACCTACTTGATTTCATTTTTGTGGATTTTTTTTGGGTGGGGGGCGGGTACCAGAGATTGGATCCAGAGGTGCTTTACCACTGAGACACAACCCCAGCCGTTTTTTATATTTTATTTAGAGACAGGGTCTCCCTGAGTTGCTTAGGGGCTCCCTAAATTGCTGAGGCTGGCTTTGAACTCACGATCCTCCTGCCTCAGCCTCCCGAGCTGCTGGGATTATAGGTGTACACCACCACACCTGGCTCATTCTTTATGGATTTTTATTCTTTCATTTGTAATTTAGAGCAAGCTCATTTAATTTCTCCAAAACAAAATCCAGCTGAAATTTTTCTTGAGTCTGTTCTAACGTATAGATTAATTTGAGGAGAAATAGCAGCTTCATGATGTTAAGTTGCTCTGTGAATATGGAATAGGTATCTACTTCTGTCTTCTCTTATGTCCTTTGATAAAAGTTTTAAAATTTCATCTTGAAAATCTTTTGTCTTCCTTTAGATGATTTCTAGATGTGCGTACATGTGTGTGTGCGTGTGTGCGTGTGTGTGTGTGTGTGTGTGTGTGTGAGTGTGGTGCTGGGGGTGAACCCAGAACTTCACGCATGCTACACAAGTGTTCCACCCCTGAACTACACCCCAGCCCCTATTGGTAATTTTTAATGTAAATTTTAGCATCCCCCCCAAAAAAAATTTTTGAAACAATCTCAGATGTACAGAAGAGCAGCAAAAACAATCCAAAAAATTAATCTTTTCCAGAACCCTTGTGTTTAGTTGCCAACCCCGTCCCCTAAGCATAGTTCATGTTCCCTACAAACTAGGACAGTCTCTGCACGTGGAAGAGTTCCTCGGCCTGACTTTGACTTATATGGCCTTAGGAGGATCCCAGGGAGCTGTTTCACAGAACGTCCCTCTGCTCCGCTGTCTGGTACTTGCTCCCGATTAGATTCAGGTTGTGCGTCTTTGGCAGGGACATCACAGAGCGAGCTACGATGTTCTCATTCTGTCCTATCAGATGACACATCATTTCAGTTTGTCTATGGCTGATGACGTCACCTTGGACAGCTTGATGAAAGTGGTATATCTGCGAGACTCATCACCATAATGTCCCTCTTCTGCCCTTGGTAAGGGAAAGTGTTTGGGGAGCGGTTCTGTCTGTACAATGCTGTAAACAAGTCTCAGCCAACCGCAGCAGGACTCGTGGTTTTTTGTTTTATTCGCTCTGTTACTATCCTTATTAATGTGGCGCTCAAATTCTTCCTTTCTGTTCACAGGGAGCCTTTTTGGGGTGCACATGTCCCTTTGACCTGTCCCTATTATTCTCTGGGTGCTTCCTAGCTTTCTCATCTGAGATGACTTACGATCATCTTCTCCTTCCTCTTCCTGGATCCTGGAATCCTCCATTTGTCCCAGGAGACCAGAAGCCTTTAATGGAGAATGGTGTTTCAAAGCCAAACTCCGAGTACAAGGCGTGCTCATGGCTGTCAGAGCCTCCCCGAGGCTGGCCTTCTGGGTGGATGGACCTGGGACACATACAGCACTGTCCCCACGGCTCCTGGGAAGCAGCTCCCATGCCAGTGTCCCCCAAGCTACATGCCCTCCTCACCCCACTTGGTCTCTTCATAGACGCCCACCTGTGGGCCCCACCTAATGCCTTTAGGACTGGATTTTTCAAGAAGGGAAGGTATAACGGAGAAGGAAAGGGAGACTAGTGCCTACGAACTTTAGTATTTTATTGTCCTTCACACTTTCCAATGCGTTATTGCTGATCTGGAAAAATGCTACTAATTTTTGTAGGTACATCATTCATCTGGTAATTACTGTGTTGGTTTTTCGAGGTAGGTGGCTACATAATCTGCGAGTAATGACAGTTTTACCTTTTATCTTCCAATCCTTAGAGTTCTTTTCTTTTTCTTTGTCATGTCAGCAAGAACCTCAGGCCTAAGTTAACTAGTGGCTATAATTTCAGGCATCCTTGAATTCTTTCCAGAAGTTCATTCCTTAAGAATATATTCACCCTAAACTATAGCTTATAATTTTCATCAGATTTATGTTCCTTTGCTAAGAATTTTTTCAACCAAAGTTGTTGCTGAAGATATCAAAAACATTTGTGTTGCAGGGCGCGGTGGCGCATGCCTGAAATCCCAGCAGCTCAGGAGGCTGAGACAGGAGGATCTCGAGTTCAAAGCCAGTCTCAGCAACAGAGAGGCACTAAGCCTTTCAGTGAGACCCTGTCTCTAAATAAAATACAAATAGGGCTGGGGACGTGGCCCAGTGGTTATGTGCCCCCTGAGTTCATTCCCTGGTACCAAATCAACAAACAAACAAAAAACCCCTTTGTGTCTATGTGCCTACGATGAAATAAATAATCGTGTGATTTTTCTCCTTCAGTCTATTGATTAATGGGGAAATTTTAATGCATGTATTTTCTGATGGTTAATTCTCCTTTCTTATCTGAGATAAATCTAATTTGGTCATGCTTAAAAAAACAAACAAACAGAGGATTCCCTTAACCAATATTTTATTTTAAGATTTTTATCTTTGTGTTCATAGGTGAAATGAACCTATAATTTTCTTCTCGTTGTGTTTTCCAGTTTTGAAAGTAGGATTACATGGTCTCATTAAATGAGTTTAACTATGCCCCCCGCCTTTTTCCCCCTGATCCCCTGCTTTAGAGTTGAGACACTGGATTTGGCTAGGATCACAAGGAGAGTCAGTGACATTTTCTGCCCTGAAAAAAAGAGATGTCCCTCTCGTGGGCTCCTGCGTTAGGCGCAGGAGTTCTGGACACAGTGTGGCTGTCAAGCAGGCCTTGGGCTTGAGTCCTCTCTGTCGCAGACTGACCTCACACATGGGCTTCCCCTCCACAACACGGAGTGCAGACCAGGCCACGCTGAGGGCTGGGACAGTCCCGAGAGTTGAGGCCCAGCTTCAGAGGAGCACCCAGAACCTGGAGAAGCAGGGAAGGACACTCGGGGCACGCCGTCCGCATGGAAGCCTGGCCGGCCCTGAGTTCTCAGTCCTGGACGGGGCGGGCCTGTGGTCTGCACGTGGAGAGAGCAGGCTCTGGGTTGTGCGTCCTCTGAGACAGAGGGCAGGTTCCAGAAGGGGCCTGGGAGCGGGAGGAAGGGGAGGAAGAGGCCACCTTACTACCCTCCAGCAAGGCTGTCATGCCGAGCAGGTCACAGTCCCCACCTCGGGGCCTCCCTGGTCCTTCAGAGGCCAGCTGAGCCTGGCTTTGGGTGTCCGCCAGCGGGCTCCTCTCCCAGCCCCAGCCCCAGCCCTGAGTCCTAGTCGGCAAAACCAGCCGGCTCCATCCCACACCCAGCCTGGGCTCTGTCCTTTCAGTCCCTGACAAGACCCCGTCCCCTCCACGGAGGCCCCCTCTCCCAGGAAAGGATCCCACACACACTTTTTTAGTTGTAGATGGACACAGTACCTTTATTTTCTTTATTTTGGTGTGGTGCTGAGGATCCGAGCCTGGGCCTCACACGTGCTAGGCGAGCACTCCACCCCGAGTCCAGCCCCCCCCCACGCAGGGCTCTGGCTAGACTAGCCCCGGTTCTTCATCCCCCTGCCCAGAATTCCCAGGTCACCTACAGGGCCCTGCTCTGGAGGAATGACCAGTCTTCTCGTTTGTCTCCCTCCTGGCCCTTCTAAGAGGCTGCTCTTCTCTGTCATCAGAGCTGTCCTTGTCCCTGCCCACACTGTCCATGAGCTTGACCTGGTGGCTCCCCATGCCTCCTGAGCCTGGGATTCCATACTGGCTGGGGCTCACCTCAGCGGGATCATGGCTACCTCCCAGGAGGCTGGCACATGCCCTTCCCTGAGTGGATGTCTGCTGTCCCCTGCTGGTCAGTCCGCTATAAACCTCAACCACTTCTAAGGCCCACGGTGCAGACTGGCCACCCACCCTTCCCTGCAGGATCACAAGCCACAGTGAGCACTCAACACACTTCACTAAACTAAATTTACACAGCTACTGCATGAGGTAGGCTCTTCTATTGACCCATTTTACAGATCAGAAACCAAGATACCAAGATGGCAAGTCCCTTAACTAAGGGATAGAGTCAGTTCCCAACCCAATGCAAATTAGTAATAAGAATGAGGTCACCAGGTGTGGTGGTGCAGGCCTGAAATCCCAGCATCTCAGGAGGCTGAGGCAGGAGGATTGAGAGTTCAAAGCCAGCCTCAGCAAAAGTGAGGTGCTAAGCAACTCAGTGAGACCCTGTATCTAAATAAAATACAAAAGAGGGCTGGGGATGTGGCTCAGTGGTGGAGTACTCCTGAGTTCAATCCCTGGTACCGAGAGACAGAGAGAGAGAGAGAGAGAGAGAGAGAGAGAGAGAGGAGCGCACCAGGGCCCACCTGTCACTCAGGAGGCCTGAAGCAGGTGGATCACTTGAGCCAGAAGTCGGACGCTGTCCTGGGCTTCATAGAGAGCTCCCATCTCAACAAAGAGAGCCCCTGGCACAAATCCAGCTTTCCCAGGACCCAGATCTGCACTGGGCTCTTTAAATATGTCATGTCCTTGACCTTCCTCCCACTTTCTGCAACCTGGTGTCAGCTCTCCATCATCCCACACTTCCAACGTCCTCCCCCCAATGCAGACGCCTGGCTGCTCTACTCTCCGTGGGGGTCCTCGACCACCTGCAAGGTGGGCAGAGCTTCCCGCACCTGTGTCCTGCCTCACCTTCCCCTCCTGCAACAGGCCAGGCTGCGCCCCTGTCCTCGGGGCCTTTTCCTTCCTGTTTTCAGTGAGTTTTCCCTCTCTCCCCAACGGGTCCACCCACAAGCTAAAAATCCTGCCCCAACCCCTGGATGTCTCCACACCGGTCCTCCAGGGAGAGTCCATCCGCCCTCCACCTCCTACTCGTCTTCAGCCCAGGCTGTTCTGGGGTCTGGCCCACAGCGTCACCAAAGCGTCCTAAAGTCACACCCTGCATGTTCCCAAACCCAGCAGACCTTGTTCAATCTCAAGGCACTTGACCTCTTTCTCAGCAGCACCCAAGGCCCTGGCCACATCCTCCTCTGGAAACGCCTCCCCTGGCTTCTGTTCTCCTCCCTCTCCTGAATCGCTCCTTCTGTGGGGCGTCATTTCCTGCCCATTAAATGCTGACTCTGGCACCCTCCTGTCCTGCACCCCCCCTGGGTCATCCCGTCCACACCGGGCAGAGGCAGACTCCCACATGTAGTCCTCCATTGGGGGGGGGGGGCGGGTCTCAACTGCAAGCAGCTTTGCCCCCAGGGGACATTCAGCAATGTCTGGAGGCATTTCCAGTTGTCACTGCCACCATCCCGTGGATAGGGGACAGGAAAGATGCCAAACATCCTCCAGCGCCCAGGATGACCCCCACGACAAAGAACTCCGAGTCAACAGTGCCGAGGCTGGGAGCCCCCCAACCTCTGCTCTGACCAGGGGGCCCATCAGGCTGCCCGGGCCCCTCTCCACGCAGACACCTTAAGGGCACCTCACACTCAGCTTGTCAACTTGTGGCTCTCCTGACCCTTCGACCTGTTGCACAAGCCGTGTTGCACAAGCCGTAAACCCAGGACTCATCTGGGAAACCGCCTTCTCCCCCACCCCGTGGTCCAACCGCAGGACCTGCCCAGCCCACCTCCCTACACCCAGTCCAGGGCGCCGTCCTGCCTGCCCTAAGCTTTTGGCAAAGTCTGGTCCCCACGCCCTGTCTCCAGGCCCCGCCCCACACGTTCACCACACAGCAGCGGATTGGTCCAGTGGATCATGACGTCACCTCGTTGAAAACACGGCCGGCTCCCCACTGCTTCTCCCCCAAATCCTTACTGCAGCCTGCAAGGCCCACAGGTCCTGTCCCCTGTCCACCCTCCAGCGCAGGGCCTTTGAGCAGACAGCCCTCGTGCTGGACCGCTCCCCGCCTCCTCCCCAGTTAGCGCCAGTTGTAGGGTCACCACCAAGACCACCTCTTGGGGAGGCCATCCAAGACCCCAGAGTCCAGGTCAAGTGATGTGGTGTTTCCTCCTCTGACACACTTAGCACACCTCGTCACCCCCACTCCTCCTCCTGATGATCAACGTGTCTCCTCGCCTTGGCTCTGTGTCCACCAGGGCAGGACCACATCTGTGCTTGATCAGAAGCCCTGGGGGGCCAGGGACATCGAGGGGGCTCACCGCCATCGAGGAAGGACGGAGTGAATGAAATCTGGCCTTTCCATCGACCACACAGGGATCACACCACGAAACAGCATCTAACTCAGCCTCTGTTTCCTCTGTCCTGAAGAACATTCCTTCCACTCCTTCCCTATTGAAAAAGAAACCAATGCTTGTAAAAAAAAATCAGAAAACACAGCAAGAAGAGGAATGTGTGGTTGTGTTGCACAAACTATTTTGCAAACTGCTTATTATCCTGAATGATAAGAACAATAGACACAGAATAGATGCATGTCAGTAGCTACATTTCTGTAACCCTGTTGTTCAACATTGTGCTGAGTGCATGATACTCTGTTATATATGTAAGGAGAAAAAGCTTTTTCCTTAACCAACAGGTTCTCCATGGGCTTCCTGCATTCAAATACTGGGAAGTTTTTGTTTGTTTATTTGTTTGACAGAGTCTCACTAAATTGTTGAGGCTGGTCTCCAATTTGTGATCCTCTTGCCTCAGCCTCCTCAGTAGACTGGATTACAGGTGTGAACCACTTTTTAAAACCAAAGTTATATCAAGTCTCAACCCAATTCAGCACACTCTGATAACTTCCTGTTGTACTTAGGATTAAAATCCAAATCTTAGGGCTGGGGTTGTGGCTCAGTGGTAGAGTGCTTGCATTGCACACGTGAGGCACTGAATTTGATCCTCAGCACCATAATAAATAAACAAAACAAAGGTATTGTGTCCATTTACAACTAAAAAAAAAATTTTAAATCCAAATCTTCAAGTGGCCCACAAAGCTCCATGTGATCTGGTCTGTCCACTTCTCCCAAGTGACCTCTCTGGGCTCTGGCAGCCCTGGCCTCCACGGGACTCCCCATGAACTGAGCTCCTTCCTTTCACGTGTCTGAAAATTCGTGTCACCGTGCCTCACCGTCCCCCAGTTCTCAAACTGAATGTCTTAATCCAGAGGGGGTTTCTGTGACCTAACCTAGGGGGTCTTTGTCCCCAGCTGCTCTGGGTTCCCATAACTCTCCGACTCGCCTTTGCATTTACAGGCTTCTGTATGTGACACAGTGCCACCGCCAGTCTCACTCTCTGGAGCACTGGCCGCCTGGGAGTGGGGACATGGCAGTGTGTCTACTGTGGACTTGGGGCTAGCACCGTGCTGGCCTATGGTGGGCTCTCAGAGGTATCAGTCTCTCATTTTAAAGGAGAGAAAACAGAGGCCCAAATATAAGGGGAGGGAGGGAGTCTAATACTCCCGAGCCCTAGCCACATAATAACTTCTGTGTTTTCCCTCTGTTAAAAAAAAAAAATGTGAAATGTAGCTCAGTGGTTCACATGCCTGGCACATGTGAAGCCCCCGGTTCCATCCTCAACACTGCAGAGAATGTAAAGGGACTTGTCTGACACCGTGGCACTGCGGGGCCCTACCCAGGCCTGCAGACCAGGCTCCTCCGCCAGGCCGGGAGGCCCTGAGGGGTGCTGCTCTTACCTGTAGGTGGCTGTTGACGCCCACAGAGCTCTGAGCGAAGGGATGTTTTCTTCATGTCACAGATAAGTGTTGCAATTCAGGCCCACGGGGGTCCCAGGACTAGCCCAAGTCACCAAGCTAGCATAGCTACTGGATTCAAGCCGAGGCTTCTCTCTGTGTTATTTACGCCATAGCCAGCTCTGGCCCCGCTCTCAGTGGGCACCTGCTAAGTGCGGGGGGGTGCCCAGGGAGGCAGAGCGCGCCGCAGACACATCCGCCCTCTTGCGCCACATCACTGCAGGGGAACAAGCACAGGGACCATCACAATCCAGTCGTGAGCCTCGGACGCTCTTCCACGTTTTTTTGGTTTGTTTGTTTTTTGCAGGGTTCTTCCCTGGCACTCCCATCTCCGGGCATCTGGAAGTTTCTGCCGCCCCAGCCGGTCACCAGGGGCCTCCCTGGTGTCTGATGCCAGCCAGCGCCCAGGGTCAGCACATTCCCAAGCGCTCCCTTCAGGTCGCCACCAGGGGGCAGCCGTGCTCCGCCTCGGGCGGCCACCCCCGGCTCCCCCGCCAGGGCGGCGGTCCTGCCAGAACCTGACCTGGGGGCAGCGAGGAAGAAAGGAGCGCAAGGAAGGGAACCAAGAAGGGACCCGCGCTCCTCGGTTGGGGTGTTTCAGGAAGTCAGGTGACAGACCAGGGACAGGCTTGTCTCCTTATCATTTGCTCATTCAACAAACTTGAAAAACAGCCTTATCGATCTGTAACTTATGCACCACAAAAGTTTCCCACTTAAAGTGCACAAGGCAGCGACAGCTAGTATATTTACAGTCGTGAAAGCATTAGTGCAGGCCAACGTCGGAACAGCCTCTATCCCCAAAGAAACCGCAAGCCCAGGAGCCTGGCCCGCGCCTGCGCGCACACACCCCTTCCCCTCCTTCCAGGTCCCTGCAGCCCTCGCCCACTTTCTGTCCCTGTGGATTTGCTGTTGTGGACGTTCCCTAGGAATGAAATCAAAGAACGTGCCGTCTTCTGTGTCTGGTTTCTTTCATTTAGTGTGTTTTCAAGATTCATCCATGGTGTGTGTAGCTTGGATCAGGACTTCGTTACTTTGTATTGCTGTATTTGTCCATCTATTAATCAACTGATGGCTTGTTTTCTTTGGGGGGGCCCTTATGACTATGCTGTTATGAACATTTGTATACTCTTTTTTACTTAATACAGATATTATTCATTTATTTTGGTACCAGGGATTGAACTCAGGGGCACTTAACCACTGCGCCACATCCCCAGCCCTTTTTTTTAAATATTTTATCTAGAAACAGGGTCTCACTGACTTGCTTAGAGGTTCCCTAAATTGCTGAGGCTGCCTTTGAACTTGCAGTCCTCCTGCCACAGGCTCCAGAGCTGCGGGATTATAGGCGGGCGCCACCACACCCAGCACAAAATTCAATCTTAAAGAAAGAATGAGGGGCTGGAATTGTGGCTCAGCGGCTTGCCTAGCACAGGTGGGACCTAAGTTCGATCTCAGCACCACATAAAAATAAAGGCATTGTGTTGTGTCCATCTACAAAAAAGATTCATATTCTCTCTCTCTCTCTCTCACTCACTCAAAAAAAAAAAAGAAAGAAAGAAAGAAAGAAAGAATGAATGAATGAATAGCCGGACCAGGTGATGCACACCTGTAATCCCAGCTACTCTGGAGGCTGAGGCAGGAGATCACAAGTTCCAGGCCAGCCTCAACAACTTAGCGAGACCCAGTCTCAAAAAATAAAAAAGTTTGGGAATGTAGTTCAGCAGTAGAGTGTCCCTGGATTCAACCCCCCCCATACCGCACCCACAAAAAATAAGTAAAATGAAGACTGGGTATACTTTCACCCTCTCGGTGAACCAGTTGGTTCTTGGTACGTTCACAAAATCGGGCAACCTGCGCCACCACCCCAGAACACGTCACCATCCCGGGACACCCGGACAGCCCTCGATGGCCTTGCCCTCTGCCTCCCCTCCCCTGGTACCCGGCAGCTACCCGCCCACCTCCTGCGCCTATTCTGGACATTTCCCATCAGTGAAATCGTACACCGTGGCCTTTCAGGTCTGGCCTCTTTGCTCGGTGTAATGTTTCTGAGGCTGCCCACGCCACAGCACGTACCCGCACGTCATTCCTTTCTGTTGCTGGGTACTGCTGCAGGACAATGACATGCCACATCGTGTTTATGTATTTGTCAGCTGACAGGCATTTGAGTGGTTTCTACTCTTTGCTGTATAAAGAGTGCTGCTGTGAACGTTCGCGAAAACAAGTCTTTGTGCGGAGGGATGTTTTCGTTGCTCTTGGGTGTATACCTAGGAGTGCAACTGCTGGGTCACGTGGCAGCTCTTTGTTTGTTTCGTGAGGAACAGTCACACTCCCAGGGTTCGTGCCGTCTGACCAGCAAAGTATCAAAGCTCTGATGTCACTGCATCCTTACCTTTTGGATCGCAGCCATGCTAGGAGGTGGGACGTGGCCTTTCACTGTTCACTCAGTCAACATTTACTGAGCAACTGCTATGTGCCAGGTTCTATTCTAGGTGATGGAGATTTAGCAGTGAACAGGACAACGGTGGCCCCTGCCTTGGTGGAGACCCAAGATGATGTAGATTTAGACATTAGAGGAGCAATGAACTTGTCACAAGGTAACTCCAGGAAGCAGCCAGTGCTGTGAAGGCCTGAACACTGTTCTCACGGAGGGTGGGCTGCATCATCCCGGGGTCAGGGGCGAAGGCCCCCTGGGGAAGCAGCATTCGTGATGAGTCTTGGGTAAGGAGGAGCCACCTTGCTCAGCCCTGGAGGAAGAATCCAGGCACAAGAGCAGGGGAGCAGAGGCCCTGAGACCCGAGGGGTTTGGGGTTTCCTAGGAACACCAAAGATAACTGGAACTTAGGGAGGAAGAGCGGGAGGAGAGGTGGGGGCAGAGCTGGGTGGAGGGAGAATTCATATTTAATTCTAAACTGGGCATGAAGCCACTAAAATTCTGAAAGCAGGGTATTTGACACTTTTAAAATCTCCCTAGAGCCAGGCGTGGCGGCACACACCTGTAATCCCAACCACGTGGGAGGCTGAGGCAGGAGGATTGCAAGGCCGAGGCCAGCCTGGCAATTTAATGAGACTCTGTCTCAAAATAAAACATAAAAAAGGCGGGGGTTGTGGCTCAGCGGTAGAGCACTTGCCTAGCATGTATGAGACCCTGGGTTCGATCCTCAGCACCACATATAAATAAATAAAAGAAAAGTCCATTGACAACTAAAAAATTTTTTAAAAAGAAAAATGTCCCTGGAAGAGACAGTGTGGGAAAAAAAAAAAATCTTCCTAGAGCAAGTGAGGCAATTTAGTTATTTGGGAGGCAGAAAGTTTGGTGGAGACCAGGAGTTTCAGTCAGCCTGGGCCACATAGCAAGACTCTACCTAAGAAGGAAAAAAAAAAAAAAAAACAACCAACCAACCAACCAACAAACAAAAGCCCTCCTTACACACCTGTTGGAATGGCCAAACTTCAGAACAACATCAAATGCTGATGAGGATTTGGGGCAGCAGGATGCCAAATCCTACAGCTGCCTCGTTTTGGCTTTTGTTTTCCTGGGGTGACTGAACCCAGGGGCCCTCTACACTGACCTACACCACCAGCCCTTTTTATTTTTTATTTTGAGATGAGATCTCTGTAAGTTGTTGAGGCTGGCCTCCAACTTGCCATCCTCCTGCCTCAGCCTCCCAGGTTACAGGGATGACAGGCACATACCACCATGCACTCCTGGTACGGCCACTTTGGAAATCAGTTGGGCTGCCTTTCACAATACTGAACGTCTCTTACTATACACCCCAACAATCATGCTTGTTGGTATTTATCCAAGGAGTTGAAAGCTCACGGGGATACAAAACCTGCACACATATGTGATAGCAGCTTTGTCTATGATTATAAAAACCAGGAAGCAACCAAGATGCCCTTCAGCAGGAGGGACGAGTGAACAAACTGTGGGTCATCCAGACAACAGAATCTTTTTCAGTGTGAAAAAGAAAAAACAAACCATAAGAAGCTTGGGGAAATGTCCAACACACCTAGTTCTCTTAGCAACCTAAGTGAACAGAGGAATCCCAGAGGCTTCACTCTGTATGATCCTAACGGCATGTCACTCTGGAGAAGGAGAAGCTACGGGGACTTTGATCTTTTTACTGATCAACGTTGCCCGGCTTTGGGAGAGGAAGGGAGGGGCGGTGGAGTACAGGGTGTGTCCAGGGCCTGAGCCTACCCTGTAGGACCCTTTAAAGGTGCACAGCTCACAGCCTCTCCTACGCCCAGCACCAAGCACAGATCCGGGGTAAACTGCGGACTCTGGCTGGTGCTCATGTATCGGACTAGAGTCATCAATGGCAGCGAATGGGCCACTCTGCAGGGGGATGTCAATGGTGGGGAGTTTGTGCGGCGGGAGGGCAGCAGGGATATGGGAAGCCTCTGCTTTCTTGCCTCAATTTTGCTGTGAGCTTAAAACTACCCTAAAAATATCAAGTGTTCCTTTAACAACCCCCCACTGCTACAAGGGTAGGAGGCTGGTGAGGAGGCCACTGACCTGGTCCAGGGAGGAGCCTGGCCAGGTGGACTTGAGAGGTAGGACAGGAAGCCTGTGTGGGTGTGAGGGATGAGGGAAGGAGCCTTCTTCCTCCTTCAAGTCCTAGAATTTGAAAATATGCATTGAGACCTCCATGTGATGAGTCCACTCAATGCGTCCACGGGAACCAAGAAAGATGCATTTCTACCTTCAGCCTGGAGACCCAGACAGGGCGAGGGCTCCACCCCTGAGCGACACCCCAGCCCTCTCCCTGTTTCAAGTCCAAGACAGTTTTAAGGACCTTCAAGGACCTTTATACCTTTGGATACTTTGTTTCTCCTCTTATCAGTCATATTAAAACACAGTCACACCCCACACCAAACATAAATTTTTCTTTTTGCTACAAAAGTAATCAAACCAGGTGTGGTGGTCCAAGCCTGGAATCCCAGCAGCTCCTGAGGCTGAGGCAGGAGGATCACAAGTTTGAGGCCAGCCTCTGCAACTTGGTGAGGCTCCAAGCAACTTAGCAAGACCCTCTCTCGAAGTAAAAAAGAAAAAGACGGGGCTGGGGTTGTGGCTTAGTGGCAGAGCACTCGCCTAGCACATGTGAGGCACTGGGTTTGATCCTCTGCACCCCATTAAAAAAATAAAATGAAGGTATTGTGTCCATCTACAACTAAAAAAAAAATATTTTAAATAAACAAATAAAAAGGGCTGGGGAGGTGGCACAGTGGTAAAGTGCCCCTGGGTTCAATCCATAGTACATGCAAAAAAAAGGAATTTATAATTTTGCAATTGTAACTATTTCAGTTAACAGCGAGCTGTGCATCACTCCGGTGGTGGTGGTGGTTACTTTGAAGTCATTAAAATTCTTTGTTCAGGTCTAAAACATCTCCCAGGCCCTTGGACTCCTCCCAGGCCGGGGCTGAGCTCCTGGTACTGGAGAATAACCCGGCTGGGCTGGGGCCCCTTTCCACCTCCTCATGGGTCCTAGCAGTTCAGGTGGGGCAGCCGGCACTGAGCTGACCGCAGGCGCTGAGGGTGGGCATGTCCGCGTCCCAAGGCTGCGGGGGCGCTCAGGAGTCAGGGCATGTTCTTACTCCTCGTTTTCAGATATCGCTCAGGTGAAAACGCTAGATTATGAAGATCCTGTGGAGCCAGATTCCTGGGAACATGCCCGAGGCTCCCCCGAGGCCCCCCGGCCCCAGGTTGAGGCCTCATGGGCTCCAAGGTCAAGTCACAGCCCCTCGCCCAGCTCTCAGGTCCACGCCTTACTCCACTGGCCCCCTTTCCTGTGGCTGTTCTTCCCACCACGCCCCTCTCTGCAACCCAATATCCTGGCAGCTTCCCACTGCCAGGCCTCTGCCCCTGCTGTGGGCTGTGCCCGGAATGCCCTCCCTAATGTTTGTTGGATGTTTTTAGGTGTTAAGACATTGCACAGGTTACACATGTTCACTACCGGAAAACCAGAAAATATCAACATGTAAAAATAGGAAAATTAAGCCAGGCGGGTAGCGCATGCCTGTAATCCCAGTAGTTCAGGAGGCTGAGGCAGGAGGATCACAAGTTTGAGGTTAGCCTCAGCAACATAGCAACCCTGTCTCAAAATAAAAAATTAAAAAAAGAGCTGGGGATGTGGCTCCGTGGTAAAGCACCCCTGGATTCAATCCCAGTACCCAAAAAAGGAAAATTAAAATAATCAGTAATGTCATCATTCAGGAATAACCAAGATGAATGATTATTTTCTGGATACTTTTTAATACTCCCGAGCCCTAGCCACATAATAACTTCTGTGTTTTCCCTCTGTTAAAAAAAAAAAAATGTGAAATGTAGCTCAGTGGTTCACATGCCTGGCACATGTGAAGCCCCCGGTTCCATCCTCAACACTGCAGAGAATGTAAAGGGACTTGTCTGACACCGTGGCACTGCGGGGCCCTACCCAGGCCTGCAGACCAGGCTCCTCCGCCAGGCCGGGAGGCCCTGAGGGGTGCTGCTCTTACCTGTAGGTGGCTGTTGACGCCCACAGAGCTCTGAGCGAAGGGATGTTTTCTTCATGTCACAGATAAGTGTTGCAATTCAGGCCCACGGGGGTCCCAGGACTAGCCCAAGTCACCAAGCTAGCATAGCTACTGGATTCAAGCCGAGGCTTCTCTCTGTGTTATTTACGCCATAGCCAGCTCTGGCCCCGCTCTCAGTGGGCACCTGCTAAGTGCGGGGGGGTGCCCAGGGAGGCAGAGCGCGCCGCAGACACATCCGCNCCCCCCCCCCGTGCATACATTTATATTAACAAAATATAATGAATGCTGGTTTTCAAGTGAAGTATTATAAGCAAAACAAAAAACTGTAGAGACTAGTATAATTCAAAATCGAGTCATGAGAAGTCCTCACAATTTTACTGTTTTTTTTTTTTTTTTAATGAAAGCAATCCTCCTGCCTCAGCCTCCCAAGTCTCTGGGATGCCACGCCTGTGCCACTGGGTCTGAGGGGATCTGTGTTTTCAAGACCAACTGCCCTGAGAACTCTTGAGCCAGCTGCTGCTTCTACCTGCAGGACAGGAGGGCCTGGTGTCCCTAGAGCTGGCCCATTTACCTCTTCATGAGCACCTGCCCCTGGACTCTGACCTGTGCTTACACACTGGCCTCTCCTGCCCTCTCTGGCTCACAGACTCCGCCAGCCCTTGCCAACTCCTTTATGATGTTGGTCACTTTCTTGTTTCCTTCCCAGTCATTCTTTGATTTCTCTCTCCCTCCAGAAGTGAATGTTTTCTTCTCAGGGACTCTTTTCTTCATGAGCATCATTTCATAATTCACACACCCCCAACCAGCAGTTACAGCGTCTACAGCAAACTACACATACGGATTTTTCAGAATATATGGGGCACTGAAAAAACATTTGGGGGGGTGTACTGGGGACTGAATCAGGGGCGCTCAACCTCTGAGCCACATCCCCAGCCCTTTTTGTTTTTTAAATTTTGAGACAGGGTCTTGCTAAGTTGCTTAGGGCCTCGATAAGTTGCAGAGGCTGACCTTGAACTTGTGATGCTCCTGCCTCAGCCTCCTGAGTTGCTGGGATTACAGGCGAGCGCCACCATCCCCAGCATAAGGGGATTTTTGAGGGCTGCAACTATTCTAAAGCCAGATTGGAGGGATGGTTGAAAACTTTGTGTATTTACTAAAAATGAGTGAATTAGACTCTAAGGTGAATGTTGTGGCATGTCTGTCACACCTCAATAGAGAGACACTTGTGCTTGCCATGCCCAAGGCCCTGGGTGCAATCCCAAGCACTGCAAAATAAATAAATAATTAAATAAGGGTCATTGTCAGCAAGTCAGGGTAGAATAATGAAATCCGCTAAATACAACAAAGGACGTGGGGTTGATGCAGTGACAGAGAAGAAAGGGGGACCTTTGCAGAGAGCCAAGGAAGGACTCTCAGGAGCCCTGACATTGAACTGAGACTTCAAAGGAGGGAGACAAGGGAGGGAGTTCGGGTGAGGGGTCAAGACCTGGCAGGAGGAGAAAGGCCAGTGTTCTAGAAGCTTCTGAGCCAACATTTACACACATCTTATAAATTCTTACAGAGGTTTTGAATTGGGTGAGGCAGTACACACCTGTCATCCCAACCACTTGGGAGGCTGAGGCAGGAAGATCACATGTTGAAGGCCAATGTGGGTAACTTAGTAAGACCCTCAGCAGTTTAGCAATATCCTGTCTCAAAATAAGAAATCAAAAGGCCTGGAGATGCACACCAGTGGAAAAGCACCCCCGGGTTCCATTCTCGGTGCCAAAAAATTAAAAATAAAGAGGTGCCTGAACCTGCCAGCACATACTCCACGGCAAGCGTTTGACGCAAGGTCTGCGGGTGCCTTGGGTGGCACCGGCCTCCCTGCCAGAGTGTTCTTGCAGCCAGTGCCAACACCCGATCCACACATGCTGGGTGGCATGTCCGCACGGGCCTGCCACAGCCAGGGCTTGGGCCACGGTGGGTATTAGAGGTGCCTGGGCACGTGGTGGGTGAGGAGTAGCTGAGGCATGTGTGATGTGACTTCATGCCACCAGGAGGGCTGTGACCCAAACAGTGTGAGTCACAGGCCTGGAGGCTGTGAGATCCCAGGCGGCCCCACCCTGGCTACAGGGGAGCCACAGACTCTAAGCGGGCCTGCCCCTTCACGCCCGAGCCTCCTCTGTGGGCCTCCAGCTCCAGGGTGAGACCTGGAGCCTCACATGCGCTTCCTGACAGCAGGACCTCCCCCTGCACCCAGCCTGGCTCTCCTGTCTGCTGAACCAGGGCATCGATGACGGCAGGGAGCAGATCCGGGGTTGGGATCCACATCCCTTGGCCTCTCATCCCTGCTCTTTCCCACCTGCCAGGCCAAGGGGGCTTCTTGTGCACCCCCCACCAGGCTCAGTGTTCTGAGGAGGCGAACACTAGGACCCACCTTCCTAGACTTGGCTTCCAATGACCCGAGCTGGGGTCGGATGTGGGCTCCCCAGATGAGGCAAACGCTGCTAGTCCAGCCACTCATTGAATAAAGAGGAGACTGAGACCCAGAGACTCTGCGTGACTTTCTCTCTGCCCAAGGCCACCCACTTATATGGAGCTGCAGTTGGAGTCTTTGAACCCTCCCCTCCACATCAAAGAGCTGTAGGGATGACAGAGGAAGCCGCAGTAAGGGGCAGGAGCCTTAAAAGCAGAGGTGAGTTCAAATTCTGCATTTTGCCAGCTGCAGTGGAGCACG
This sequence comes from Marmota marmota marmota, assembly GCF_001458135.2. NCBI lineage: Eukaryota > Metazoa > Chordata > Mammalia > Rodentia > Sciuridae > Marmota > Marmota marmota. The sequence continues at coordinate 39,058,553 of NW_026000082.1, forward strand.
CCCGTAATCCCAGAGGCTGAGGCAGGAGGATCGTGAGTTCAAAGCCAGCCTCAGGAAAAATGAGGCGCTAAGCTACTCAGTGAGACCCTGTCTCCAAATAAAATCCAAAATAGGGCTGGGGATGCAGCTGAGTGGTCAAGTGCCCCTGAGTTCAATCCCTGGTACAAAAAAAAAAAAAAAAAATCTGCATTGCTACTTATGGATGGGGTGACCTGGGCAAGTCTCTTCACTGCTCTGACCCTCATTATCTTCATCTGGTAAACTAGTGGTCATGCGAGGGCTAAATGAGACAGTGCTTGCAAAGAGGAGTCGGACGGACATATACAGAGCATCAACCCTTTGCTGGTCTCTGTTTCTGGGGCTGCAGAATTGGGGTCAGGTAGTGAGACCAAGAGAGTAGAGGTAGGTGACAAGCAGAGGGAAGGGGAGGGAACAATTTGAGCAAAAACTCAGGTGAGAGAGAGAGAAGCTTGAGGAACATCACACTAATCTCCCTTCTGAAACTTGAGCAGCAGACTTGAGATGTGGCAGGGGTATGGAGAACAGGAGTGGCTGGATCAAGGGCTTCTTTCCTAGCACTTCCGATTTGGAGTCGACGTATATCAAGTAACTACTTTTTGCTAAGTCTTGTGCATCTGTAAACCCACCTCTTCAAAACAACTCTTCAGGTAGGTGATATCTTTTCCAGTTTAGAGATGAAGCTCAGAAAAGCAGACCCTCATCCAGGCTGGCCCCCAGTCCTGGTCGGATGGGTCATTTTGTGGGTCTGACCTGCCCCTGGTCCTGGTCAAAGCGCTGGATTTTCATCGTAGGCTCTGGCTGCCTGGGCTGCCCTGGGGAGTTCCCGAGTTAGCTGCATTTGCATCCGGGCACCTCAAGGCCTTTCTCCGTGCCTCTCCTGCACCCCAGCTGGAAGGCCGCGGCTGCATCTGCTGGAGACCCCAGGAGCAGCAACAGAACCTGGCCTGGGACAGCCACGCCCAGCCATGCGCTAAGGCCAGCTCCCCAGGAACCCTCCCAAGAGCTGGAGGATTCAGACCCCAGGATAGACCCCAGGATTTTCCCTGAAGGCAAGGCCTGGCCTCTGCTGCACACCCAGCTCACCTGCTGCCTCACTGCCTGGGGGACCACAGCCCCTGGAAGCTTCACTGCCTGGGGCCCTCCTCCCCTCCCTCCAGACCTGGGCAACCCCGAGGTTACACTCAACCTTTTCCTCCTCAGCTCCTCCAACCGCCCCCACAGTTATCCCCAGCACCAAGCACCTCCTCCCCCTGCCATGGGTCACCTCTGCTAAGTGGCTCTTACCCTCCTCTTCCTCGGGCCGCCCCGCCTCGCCCAGTCCTGTGCTGCTCCCATTCCTTCACCATCTGCTCCTCCTCACTGTCAGATTCACACTATCAAATGTTTGTTTGTTATAACATCTCTTCCACTTACAAAAACGCAATGGGTGTCTACTCAGTGTTAAAGCAAACATTTCAAAACGTTCAATCTAAAAGGAAAGATTGAAAGAAATCTCTCTAGCACCTGGACTGAATTGGTTGCTGAAACTAAAGGGAATATTTCTCTTAAGAGCTTCCTAGCAGCCAAGGCAAAGAGGGAAATACAGGGGTTTATAGTAGCCTGGTCCTGGGATGAGTTGGTTCCTCCCTCAGCTGGGAGGGGCTGGATGCCATAGAACCGCTCCTGCAGCGAAGACACGAGGAAATGGCTTTCCACTCCCCCGGCACCTGGCAGTCTCCCTGTGCCCCTGCCAGCTGAGGCTTGGACATTTCTTCTGCTTAGCTGCTCCGCCTGGCCTACTTCCTCCTCTGTCTCCCAGGCTCTGGTCTGCCTGAAAGTGTGCCGTCAGAGGAGTTTCCTCTGGGGAAGCTGCAGAGGAGATTCATAAATCAAAAGAGGAACTAGAACAGAAAAATGTCCACAGGTCCCGGTCCAGCCTCCCTGGCCTGTTGCCTGGGTAACTGAACCTGCTCCCCACCACGGCGACCACGAAGACTCAGCTCCCACTCGGTTCTTCAGAAAAACCACCCTGAGTTCGAATCCCACAACCTATAAGCTGCCCCTGTGCACTGCTGACCTCGGCCCCGAGACTTCGCTTCAACTTCTCACCGTAGACAGTGGTGGAAATGCCCGCCTGGAGGACTCAGCGGTGGGTTCCAGGCAGTGCCGCCTCGCTTTCTTTTATATACATCCCCACCCAACCACAGAATGGATTTGAATCACCTTACAAAAAAACAGCATTTTAAAACAGACATTTCCCGGAAAGATGAAATCATAGACAGGTTGGTTCGTCCCAGTTCCCCACTGGCCAGCTGTGTGACTTTGAACAAATTGCTTTACATCTCTGAACCTCAGTTTCCTCCTCCATGAAATGGGATAATAGTGATACCCCCACCTTTGGGCTATTGAAGAAGTCAATAAATTAGTTCACAAGAGCTCTTAGCACAGCGTCTGGCATATAGTGTGAAGGCAATGTATTTTAGCACTTATTTTTATGATGTAATCTCAGTTTTGTTTATTAAAAAAAAGTAATCTGGATAAGGCAGAGACGCGGTGAGCCCAGTCCCAGCCCCTGCTCTAAACACTAGCTCCTGGGGGGGGGGGGCCGGCGTGCTGAAATTATTAAATAATTAC
>NW_026000082.1:39061471-39065104 GCF_001458135.2 Marmota marmota marmota
CGCCCCACCCCTCTCAGCAGCCCCCCCCACCCTCCCCCCCCAGCAGACCCACAGGATGGGGCTGGGCTGGGGCTGCTGGACCCCTGGGTTTCCTTCCTGGGGGGAGGCAGGGAGGGAGGGAAGCTGGCCTCGGGTTATTGATGGTTTTCCTCTCCAAACGGACAGACGTCTGTCAGCGCAGCCAAGTGCACAATGGCAGGGAGAGGTTGTGGAGGTTGATACCAAGGAGCGGGGCGGCGGGGGCTCCTCTCCTCCCCTGTTCATTTCTGCCTTCTTGACACAGTAGGTGTTATATTTGAAACCAGGAAAAAACGGAGCTCTCTCTCCCTTTTTGGTGCAGGGGATGGAGCCAGGGCCTCTCCACCCCTCTCACAGCTGGGCAAGGGCTCCAGCCCCAGCTGCACCCCCAACCCCTCATTTTTTTTCAAAAGTAAAGAAACCAGGGCAGAGGGAGGAACGGCATAAACAGTAAGCCAAGTGCAGGGTGCAGTGGATACCCTGAACCTAGCCCGTTGTGTGTGTATTAAGTCTTGAGAAGCCCCCAGGATGGGCTCAGGGTAGACTTGATGAATAACAGCTGTCCTTGGGCTTCAGGAATCTCATTCCTCCCTGAATCTCAACTGGCTGTGGAATCAGAGAAGTTGGTGACCCAAGAAGCTAGAGGGGTGACCCAGTCGGGACATCCAGGCCCCCAGGCTCACACCAGGTCCCGGGGTGAGGGAAGGGGAGAGCGTGGCTACCTCTGGGCGGGGTTGGGTGAGTTGAGGAAATGGCCCCATCAGGTCTGGGAGGCCCCTCCTGACTGCCCTGAGCAGGGGCCAGTCGGTCTGAAGCCGGTGCCCTCCCCTGCCAGCCTCTTCGAGGGCTCCTCCTCATGTCTCCCTGACTATGTCCTCTCAGCCAGGCTAGTGTCAGTCCCTGGACAGTCCAGTGATTTCACCAGGAGCCCTTGACTGTAGTTTCATTTAAGTTATGAAAACAAAACAAAATTAAAATCTCTTCTGCGTCTCACTCTGTCTGCACGCCTTGGGCTGCCCAGGTTGGCCGGGAGCTGACTGACTTGGCACACGTGTGGCATCAGTTAAAAAAAAAAATCAGCCAACCAAAAGGGAGGCCTTGAGGACCCACTGTGCGCTAGACAGTACCAAGCACCTATTCCGTACAGGGTAACAGGCCGAGCAGAGTTAGAATAACACAATATCAGCTGTCACCACGTACTGACCAGTAAGCCTCTTTGGAAATTCTGGGCTATTCGTTTTGGATCCTGGTGAGTCTTAAGGCTGGGAAAGCTAGAAACTGGACCCCAACCAGACCACGGGCTAGGTCACCTCAGAGGGTCCCGCTCTGAGTGGTCTGACCAATCAGAACCCTTGGTCCTGGTGATTGGCCAAAGAATTGACACATGTCTCAATGAGAGCCAACGAGTCTTGGTTTGGGGAATGTTGTTGGAACTATTGGGAAAAATTAATCCCTGTTTCTGTTGGAAGTGCTGAGACAGTAGGATGTGAGCCTGGTATTGCTGGCAGCCACCTTGTCATCATGAGGCGAGAACTGCCAAAAACAGGCCAGGAGAAAAGGAAGCTGTTCTGAGAGATGGAGCGAAGGGTATTGAATCCTAATGGTGTCGTCTGAGCTCCTCAAGGAGCCATGCCTAAAGCTAGCTTTCCCCTGTACTTTGTAGTTATATAGGCAAAAGAGTTCTTTGTTTTTGGTTGGCCAGATTAAATTGGCTTCTCTGCCAATTTGAGCCCTGATGCTCTCTGACTGAGCAATCGCTGTGACCAGAGGCTTGAGTAGCTCTCCATCTCTAGGAGTCTAACCAGGGAAACATGTTCTCCCAACCACAATCACCATGTGTCGGTCAGAGAGGGCATGAATGTTGAGCAGAAGCAGGAGGCCAGCAGATGAGAATCCCTTCAGAATAGCTGTGCCTCCTGGAGCAAATCACTTTCCCTCTCTGAGTACTGATTTTCCCACCCGCAGTGTGGATGTGGGTGGCCCTGGGATATTATGCAAATCATAACATCTGTAATATAGAATTGTCGGAATCACTAAGAAAATGCCGCAAAGCACCTACCAAATGAAAAATGTCTGGCACACAATAAATGCTCAATGCTTACTACAGCTGGTGTTCCCGGAGAGCTTTGGGGGAGATGACTTCTGAGGACCCCAAGGAGACAGAGGTAAGCGTCAGAGTTGGCAGCAAACTTCAAGTGCTTCCCCTTGAGCCGCGTAAGACCAGGGGCTGCGACTCCCAGGGCAGCCTGGGGGATGGAAGAGACTTGGCATGGTGTTGGGAGGCCTTGGTTCTGCTGCCAGCCCAGTGAGTGGCTTGGGTGGCCCTCTGCTCTTCACCTTGCTCCCTACCTGTGGCATTCCACACGCCTCCTGACCGTCCTCCCTGTGTCCTTCCCTCTACAGTGAAGAATTCTAGTGCTGCCAAACAGAGGGGGCAGTGCTGCAGAGAGTTATTTGCTCAGAGCCCCTCCCCGCCTCCGGGTCCTCGTACCAGCTGCCCAGGACTCTGCGCCTAGCTCTTCTCTCCCTGATATTCCCAGGGTCACTCTGGGCTAGTTCCTGGACAAGGGTCCAGCCAACTGCTTCTACTATTCCCTCCCAGTGGTAGGTTCTCTTTTCTCCTCAGTCCACTGTCATCCCCAGCCAGTTCAACCCTTTGTCCCCTGTGGGGAGTAGGCAAGACTTCCCAGGTCTTTCCTTCGGAGCTCACAAACTCTTAGTCATGCTTCAAAACCCAAGTCCCAATTCCTCCAGGCTGCCTTTGCTTTCCTTAACAGGTACTCATCATGCCAGCTCCACATTAGTTTCTTAACACAAATATAGAGGGTGGTGAAACAGATACAATAAATGCTCAACGCTTTCACGGCACACACAGTGTTTTTCTCCCCCTGTCTCACAAATTGGGCCACACACAAAGTTGTAGCAAATCCTAACCACGTCCCTCTCCTGTGTGCACATACACACATGCACAAGAGACACCAAAAAACCCACAGGGATTTGCTCTCTTCTTGATTATAAAAGAGACAAAAAGTCTCTTTCCACCACACCCACGTGCATACACAACATAATGCAAATGTACAAATTACACATCATAAAAATATACAGAGACGCTTGTTTTCTGTTTTATTTTTCCTGCTTCACCCGCACCTCCACAATATACATGTAGAGATAGTTTCTCTGCTGAATCCACCAATGCACACGCCTGGAGAGCCAGCGCTCCTCTCTGCTTCCCTCCCACACCCACTCGTCCCTCTCTCAAGCTCACTCTCTCTCTCTCTCACACACACACACACACACACACACACACACACACGTGCAGTAACAATCCCCAAATATAGCCGTCTGTCCTTCCTTCACACATAAACACACTGGCATGCGGAATCCATCCCTTCCCCCTTTTCTGTCTCTTCTCCTTCTCTCTCTCTCTCTCTCTCACACACACACACGCACACACACATACACAGCTGCAGAGCCCCGGGTCATACTCCAGAGCAGGCGCCAGGCAGGAGACAAAGGTCGCCAAGACTCCGCGCCCTGCACCGGACACCACACAGCCTCTCCCCGACTCCTCCTGCCCTCAAAGCCAGTCTCGGCGGGTCTGGACTCCGCACCCCG
>NW_026000082.1:39065657-39081985 GCF_001458135.2 Marmota marmota marmota
GGTCCGGGCTCCCGCGCCCGGCCATTGGCCCGCGGCGGGCCCCGCCTTCCCGGGAGTGGGCGCCGGAGCCGCGCGCTCGCCCGCGGGGAGCCAGGCGCGCCGCCGGGGCCAGCCAGCCGCGCCGTCCGAGCTGCGCAGCGCGCCGGGAGCCAGAGCCGGAGCCGGAGCCGGAGCCGCCAGCCGGGAGCCGCGAGCCGGGAGCCCGAGCCGGGCCGGAGCCGAGCACGCGCGCTATGGTGAGTGCGGTTCCAGCCTGCGCACTGTTCCGGTCCAGCCTCGACGGTCTCCGCTGACCGCCGCGGATGGCACCCGGGCCCGCCCGACTCGCGGGGGCTGGGCGCCCGCTGCAGTGCAGCTCCCGCTCGGCCCTCGGGAGCGTGGAGCCGAGGGGCGCCCGGGCAGGGCTCGGCTCGCCCGCGCCCACGCCCCGCGCTGGCTTCATGGCCTGAGGCCGGTCGCGCGGAGCTTGGTTCTGGGCAGCTGGCCCGGGCTGGGTGGGGAAGACTCGCGGTGGCCGGTTCGGCTTGGGGACCGTTGGTGCGGTCTGATTTGGGGCATCCGGAAGTCCTTTCACCCTGCTTGGCGTGCAGACCCGTGGAAGCGGGCTGGGTCGGGTTTGAGGGTGGTGGTGATTCCGAGGCGTCCGAATCCAACTGGACCTGAGTGTCCGGAAAGCTGGGGGCGTTCTGGGGCTCCATTGGGAAGTGGTGTGTGGCTGCACCGAGAGCATTCTCAGGGCTAGACTGGGACACTCCGGGACTGCTGATCCCGCTGTGGCATAAGGGTTGGTGATTGTGGCCAGGCCAGGTTGGAGGCTGTCAGAGACCAGGGGCACTTGGAGGCTCTATGTCCGGAGGTCTGGTCTCCCCAGCGTCTCCCAGCAAGAGTCTTCAGAGGAGGGGCCAGGTGCTGGCAGGGATGGGCAGAGGCACCAGAGAAAAGGGGGACCAAGGGGAGGAAGTTTCATGGGGGTCTCTGAAGCCCTCAGGGAAATCCTTTTGGTCCAGGCTGATCCAACATGGTCCTTGTCGGGAGGGAGTTGGCTCCCGCCCAGAGCCAAGGCCTCTGGTCACCTCTCCAGGGCCTGGAGATTTCCTCTCCATCACCACGAAGAGGCCACCTGCTTCTCTTTGGCCCTTTTCCAATGGACAAGTCCCTCTGATTCTGTCACCTACCAGTCAGGTTCTGTGCCCTCTGCAGTAGGCACAAGGCATCAGGTCAGGCCCCAGGAGAGCACTTGCCAGTGATGGTGGATGACAGTCCCAGGGATGCAGCTCGTCTATTTCTCTTGTGATGCTGCTGCCAAGACTGAGGGGCACACTGGGAACAGCTGAAGAGCCCCCAGTGACTACCCAGGACCACTCCCTGCTCTGCTCAGCTCCAAGAGACTCCTTACAAACTCCCTTTCTCTGTCAGTCACTTCTAGAATTTTCTTCCTTATGCACCAACTAGAATCTTCCTCCTGTGTACCATCACCTACCTCTTTAGAGAACTGTGGCTTTATTCTACCTGCCAAAGCACCCAGACACGGTCTTGGACTCCACCTACCTCTGATTTAAGAATCCCACAGGAATGCTCTGCTCGGTCAGTTTCACTGTTAGGGTGCGTTACCTGTGGACCAGCACTTGATTCAAACTCTTAAAATATGAGTCATAAAAGAGGGTAAGTCTGTGAGATCATGTCACCCATTGTGCCTTCAAGCCCACTCTGACCTAAGTTACATGGAAGGAAGTCTTTTTTCCTCCTTAAAAACCATCATAAAGAGGAAGAGGGAGAGGTCCCCACCTTGCCTTGGTGACACTTTCCAGAACCTCACATCTGAGAAGCCTCCCAGCCCATCAGGAAGATTCCAGATTCTGGCATCAAACAGGTCTAGGTTCGAGTTCCAGCTCCTCCACTTCCCCACAGGGACTTTGGTCAAGTTGCACCATTTTTCCCGGGTTACAACTTGGCTCATCAATGACAGGAGATGATAAGTCTTATCTTCTAGGGATGACTTGAAGATTGGTTGAGATAACCCAAGTGAGAATGTTTTGCTTGGATATAGCTTAGTTTCCTTACTTTTACAACCTTGAGCTCAGGTTGGGAAGTTCTACCTAATGTCTGACCTGTTTGATAGTCTGGAAGAAGGATCAATGTTTATCATGATGTGAGGAGAAGAGGACAGTGATATGTAGATAATATTTTGTGTGTCGTTCAAACAGAGATTTATTGAACACTTATTATGTACCAAACTCTTGTGCAGGGGAAGAAAAAACTGAAATACCCTGTTAAGAGAGCGTCCACCAGTCCTTCAATGTCTACCTGGTCCTCAGGCTATGTGGCATGTCCTTAGGAAAGGTGGCAATATCACCCCAGGAGAGGGCTGACTTCTGGCTGGAGAGATGAGAGAAGGCATCACTGAGCAGGTGGCATGTGAATTGGAAAATTCATCCCAGTTCGGGGACCTGGGTGACATAGGAGCTGAGTGACATGGAACTCTGAAAGCCCAGGATGGAGCTGGCCTGGCAAGTGTATGAGGGAGCCGGGAGGAGTGGGGGGAGCAGGTAGAGGGGCGCAGGGGCAGAGAGCAGGGTGCAGCAGGCTGAGTGGAGGCCCCAGGGTGGACCCTTGACTCACCACCTGTGACAGGCTTCCTTGGCCCCTGTCATTTAGCTTTCCCCCAAACAGGGGTCCCTGGGCCATCATTCCTGAGGTGGGGGCGATTCAGGACTGCCACAGCGTTTGCCCCTGGATCTCCTGCTCTGTGGGTTTCCACCAAGTCTAGTGTCCTTCCCCTCCAGCGTGACCAAGGTTCCCCTGACCCCTGGGTCCTGATGGGGCTCCTTGGCAGATGTGTGGGCTGCTTCCTGCTGTGCTGCCCGACTCCCCCAAGCTCTGCTCCCCACCAGGTCTCTCCCCCGTGGCAGGGAGTCAGCACTGATCTTAAAACTCAGTGGAGGGGCTGGGCTGGGGCTCCCTGGGGGAGCGCTCCCCGGATTCCAGCCTGAGCACCACCTAAAAATAAATAAAATAAAGGCATAAAAAATATAATAACATTATTAAAAAGAAAAAAAACCCCTCAATGGACCCACCCCACCTCCATGCAGGCTGGGGGATGAGGTGGCTTTTTGTACCCCCTGCCTCTGACTGTCCTCAGACCACCCAACATCAGTCACAGAGAGGTGTAGGAGGCTGCCAGGGCACAGTGCCAGGACAGGCACCCATCGCCTGGATGTTTAAAACGTGAGCCAGGTGAGCCAGACAGGCAGGCTCCGGGGAAGGAGACCAGCCCAGCTTCCCCTCTGGCCGCACGGTGCCTTCCCCTTCCAAGCCGGTGCCTCAGAGCTACGGGTCATCTTTACTCCCAGTGGTGGAATTGAGGACAGGTCCAGGGCCCAAGTTTGAATCCTGTTGAACTACCAACTTGCTGTGTGACCTTGGGTCAGCCACCCTCCCTGTCTGTGCACCTTCCCTACCAAGGGGGGCAGATTGCTCCACTTCTTGGGGTACCATTGTGAGGACACAATGGGTGCGGACACTATTAAAAACACGAGGGGCAAGGTCATTGTTTGAAGGTAGGAGTCGAGCCTCAGCCACTTGGGCGGCCAGCGCCTGCCTGGTAACCGGGTTACTCATGTTTCCTTGCATTGCTAGGTTTGGGTAAGTAAGGATGTTGTCGCTTTGTGTTGAGGGGTGAGCCCTTGTTTCCCGCCAGCAGCCGAGGGGCTCGCCCCTGGCAGGCGAGGAGCAGGGCTCGGGTGCGAAGCCCCGGGGTCGGGGCACTGCCCTGGCCTGAGCCGAGGTCGTGGCTTAGCTGAAGTCCACGCTCTGGGGGTTACAGAGAGGGGGACCTTCAGCAAATGGTGACGACCTTTTGTGCCTCTGCTCAGTGTCTTTTCAGCTGGCGAGGCCAGTGCCCGGGCCACGGCCAAGGTGCTTTGTTCCTGTATTCACCCAACAAGTGCCTGGCCCAACACGGCGCTGGGGCCGGGGTCAGCATGGAGGGCCGCGTGGTCTCTCTGGCAGTTAGGAGGCCACCAGAGGGGCCCGGGGGGACACCGGTGGTCGGTCGCCGGGCACTGCCCCTGCGCCCCCAGGCCACTCCATCACGCTGCCTGGAGGGCCGTGAAGACGAGGAGCCCAGGGTCCCTGCAGCCCCTTCCCCTGTGGGCCCCGGCTTTCCCCCCCACACACCTTCCTCCCCTGGGCCTGGAGCAGACTCGGGCCTCAGGGGACCGCAGCTTAGTGGGGGAGACAGGTTCCCACCCGGACAACACCAAGCGCCAACCAGGGTGTAGCTGCAGGCCTCCCGCCAGGGCGCGCGTCAGGGAAGCCACCCCGGCTCGCGGCAGTGCCCCTAGGTGTTTCACTCATCCACAGATCAGAATGGGGGGCTGTCTGTCCTTCCAGAGCCATGTCAGCAGGCAGTGAGGAGCGGCACCCTGACAGCCCCAGCGTCACGATGGCGCTGGGAGTCTCCACCTGGGCTTCCACCCTGTCTCAGGGCCCTGCAGGTCAGGTTGGCTGGGGTGTCTGCAGGCCTGTCCTGGCCCCTGACCAGCCTAGGAATGGCTCCCCTCTCCCCACAGGGCTTGGGGGGGTAATACACAGAGGGGCAAATTTCTGGAGAACATTCAGGGAATCAGCTGAGGGAGGGGCTGACATCAGGGCCCAAGAGGGAGCTAAGCACAGAATGCTTCTGCTAAAGGGGGTTTGGGAGCCATGGAATGTGTACAGGGGGGAAGACTGAGGCGTGAAATGAGCACCTGCTACACGCCTGCCTGGCACCTGAATGTGCCCTTTTCCGGGCGGGCGTGGTGATGCACTCTATCATCCCAGTGACTTGGGAGGCTGAAGTAGGAGGATCACAAGTTTGAGGCCAGCTTCTGCAACTAAGCAAGGAACTGTCTCAAAATAAAAAGAGCAGCAGTAGAGGGGCCTTGGGTTTGATTCTCAATCCCTCAAAACAAACAAACAAACGTCATCTCCCTGATCTTTGCACCAACCCCAGGCAGCAGCCACTTTTTGAGTTGTGGAAGCCAAAGCCGAGGCTCAGGAGCCTCTCAGGAGCCAGGGGCTGGCTTGAGGCAGCGCCTGCCGCCCCATTCTTCAGAGCTGTGGCCTCACCCCAGGGTGCCACTAGATTTAGTGAAACTCCACTTTCCTGGGAAAGCCCCCCACCCCCGCCAGGGGTGCAGCTCTCAGGAGCTAACGGGGTGGACAGGGTGAACGCTGGCCAGGCTGAGCTGCTGATTATTTATCTTTGACCTTTGTGCTTGTGACAGTTAGAAAGCCCTTTCGTCCCCAATCACTAAGTGTCTTGGAACCCACTGGCAGGGCCAGGGCTCAAACCCAGGCCTGTGACCCCCATCTCCCGGACTCCAGGCCCCCCAGCTGTGGATGTCCCGGGCTTTCTGACCACATGCCCCTGGCCCACAAGCCTCCTCTCCCCACAGACTCCTTCCCTCCTTGGCTGGGAGAAAGGAAGCGGCAGCCAGGAGGAGTCCAGTTACCGCGTAAACACAGTCATGTCAATATTTACCTCTGGCTGGAACCCGAGCCTCCCACCTCCCTGCTGCCTCCAACGCCCAGCCAGGTGCACGTGGCCTGCTCCTGGCTCAGGTCTGGCCATTGAGAGCAAGGCTAAGGGTGGGGACCTGCCTTCCAGCCCAAGCTGGGCCACTAACATTTGATGTGACTCTGAACCAAGCACTCTCCCTTGCCGGGCCTCAGTCTTCCCATCTGTAAAATGACACGGCTGGGATGGACCAACGCAAGGGCTGTTTTCAGCAGTGGCATGTAGGGTGGCGAGCCCAGTGCTGTGGCACAGCCTCGAAGCTACGCAGACTGGAGTTGGCCTCGGACCCTGCTGCTTCCTCGCGCTGAGGCTGCGCGCACACGCTTAACCCCCGGAGCCTCGGTTTCCTCATCTGTAAGTGGGATCCCAACGGCATCTGCTTTGGAGGCTGTCGGCTACTTGCCGTACCCAGCAGAGCTCTTGGCACAGGAGAGGAGAGGGACAAATGGTAGTGGTGGTAGTTGTTATTCCGAATAAACATTTTATGACTCTCTGAATCCAGACGCTGGGTTGCGTCACTCGGGAATCAGAGCCAAGGGTGGGGACTCTAACCTCAAGCCCTCCTGCTACTCTGGGGCCACAGGCTGGGCTGGGGGATCCCAGGGGTGGAGAAAGACCCCGAGTCAGCACCGCCTCTGCCCCCAGCTGCCCAGTCTTTGGAGTTCCTTCTTATCGGGCTGAGTTTCAGGGCTGAAATGACCTCAGAGTTGTGCCCTGAGAGGAGCGAGGGAGGGCGGAGGGAGCGGGAAGGGGAGGAAGGACGCATTTCCTAAGCTGCTCTTTCGCACAAGCTCCTGTTCCCAGCCCTGGAGAGGAGGGCAGCTGTGGGGAGGGACTGGCAGCCCAGAGTGTGGACAGGGCAGGACAGGGACAGGGGGCTGCCGGGGTAGTAGGAGTGGGCCTTGGAGGTCTTTTGCAGTGGGCCCAGATTCAAACCTGGCTGCGTCACTTTTTGCTGTGTCACTTGGGACAACTTGTCCCCTCTCGGAGTGGTTGCTGCCTGTTTTGTTGGGAGGGTTTCATCTGAAGTGTTTCGGAAAAGCCGGGCGCTGGCTGCCACACGGGGGCTCCATGGCAGTCTGCTGCTGTGGCTGGCGACCCACACCTTCCCCAGGGCAGAGTGGTGGGTTCTGCCGGAGAGAGGGGACGTCGCAGGCAGCTCGACTGTCCCCAGGGCACACCTGCACACCACTGGACCAAAGCGCAGAACGTTTCCCCAATCCCCACGTGGCCCTTCGCCAGTCCCCTGCCCTTGCTGTCCCCTTGGCTGGCCTGGTTTGAGCGTCGTCTGCCTGGTCCATGCAGCGCACCGTTCGTGCCTGGTTTCCTTCGGCGGCAGGTGGCACCGTTTCTGAGGCCCATCCCAGGGGCGTGGGCTCCGGCCTCTGGTCTTTTTAGGCTGAGTGTGTTGGGGGATGGACTTGTCAGTGTCTGTGGATGACATTGGGTGGCCCAGTCTGGGGCTGCTGTGGCCTTCTTGGGGGTCTCCACAGACCTGTAACCCCCGTCTCCTGACGCATAGCCAGGAGCGGGAACTGGCCGTTGTGCGGGTGGCCTGAGTCTGACCCTCCCGGGAGCTGCCCAGGATCCCGAGGGGCCATCCATTCCCAGAGCAGATGGGTCTCCTCTCTCCTCCAGCTCAGTGGGTGCTTGGAGGCAGGAGGGACTCTGAGGGCCTTCCCCGCCCCAGGGCCTCAGCCCCACTCCGGCCTTCCTGTCCCCAGCGCCTGGCAGCTCCCGGCTGCATTCTGTCCCACGCTGAGCCTCTGCTTCACCTGGTGCTCTCAGGGGTCCTGGCGCTGAAGTCCCCAGCCATGGGGTCTACCACTGTTAGGCTCTGTGGCCTTGGGCTGACCTTCCCCCTCCGCATCCTCAGTGTCCTCCCACCGGGAGGCTGAGGGGTCCCTGCGCTCGCTGGTGTCTGGTGGCCTCCCTCCTTCGGTGCCGATGGCTTCTGCTGACCGTGTTCCTCCGCTGCAGGCTGGTGCAGGTGGCAGGTCCTTAGGAAGGGTGAGCGGTGGACCTGCGGCCTCCCGGGACTCAGCCTGGTGAATGGCTGCCTCCTCACTGTGCTGCTGTCCAGGCCTTCGGAGCCGGGGAGGTGAGGGTGGAGCCTGCCAGTCTCTTCAGGAGGACCACTGGGACAGTGGGGCAGTGCTCGCGTCCTGGTACCCTCCTTGAGAGTGTCTTTGTGGGCGAGTGTCCTGTGGGCAAGAGCCCCTGGATGTGGACACGCCCCCGCGAGGCTCTCCAGAGACCGCCTGGGCACCAGGCCACCTTGGGTCCGAATCCTGCCACCCTCCTGGCCGGGGCCTGAGCAGTCCCCTCCACTTCCCTGAGCAACAGCATCCCCATCACCCCATCTGCCGGGCTGTGGGGACCCAACGAGGCCCCGACTCATTGCTGAGACGAGTGAGTGGGCAGCCAGGTCCCTGCCCCCGGGGAGCTCCGTTCCAGGGGTGGAAGCAGGAGGCCTAACGGGAACATCGGCCAGCCAGAAAGAGCACGTCGGAGAGGACAGGACGGTGACTAGCGAGTGGCAGTGAGGGACGGGACTGCTCCAGATGGTGCCAGGGCAGGAGCCAGCGCCTAAGCTGAGAGCCAAGGTCGTGGGGCTTCCCGGCAGGAAAAACAGCAAGTGCAGAAGGACGGACCGGGGTGTTATGGGCGGCGGGAAGGCCCATGCGACCGGGCAGAAGCGGTGAGGGGCAGGGAGTGGGAAGAGGTGGGCATGGCGGGGGGGCCATCTGGGAGGGCCTTGCCTGGAATTGGGGGCGGTGGCATTTTGTTCTGAGTGATGGGAAGTCACTGGAGGGCGCCAGGGAGATGACTCAGTGTGGACTGTTCAGAGGCCCTGGCTGCCGTGTGGAGCGTGGACTGCAGGGGGCAGCAGTGGGGGGGGGAGCCTGACCTCCGCTGTGCACCTGTCCCCAGGGCCAGGAGGCTCCAGCATCTGGGATTTTAGCTACTTCAGGGACAGGAGTGAGGGGACAGGGCCTCCCTCCCAGGTGCTTCCAGACATTCCCAGCAACAGGGCAGAGTGGGCAGAAGTTGCCTCCAGAGCCCCAGACCTGTCCCAAGACCTCCCCTTGAACTCAGCCTCAGGACTCTCAGAGTGACCTCCATCCCAGCCCCCAGAGACCCGGAGGGCACAGAGCCTGATCCTGCCTCCCCTGCTCCTGCGCGCCCTGCCTGCTGGGAAGTGAGAGAGAGGAAGTCCCGGCTGCCTGGGGTGCCTGTCCCCTCTGCCCTCTGGGCTGCTGCTCCCATGGCCAGGGGCAAGGCAACCCTGTGGTTTTGTGGTTCCTGGTGTCCTGGGCTGGTTTGGGCAAAAAAACCAGTACTTCGTCTTTCCTTTCCTTTTTAGTGTCCGGGGTGGTGACTTGGTGTCCTGCTGGGCTTTGGAGAGCAGTGGGCAGGGGAGGGTGGCAGGGGCCACAAGGGCTCACAGGTCCGGGTGTAAATGAGCTTTGGCATTGCCCACACCAACTTCCTCCTGGAGAGGCTGAGACTCAAAAGGGGAAAGGGACTCTGTCTGAGGCCACACGGCAGGTTGATGCAGCCAGACAGTGCCACTTAGTCCCAGCTGGCTGAAGCAGGTGACCATCTCTGACCCCCAGTTTCCTCCTCTGTGGGCCAAGATGAAGCTAAAGCCCTCCTCGTGGTGGCACTGTGAGGAGTGGCGGGTGGTTTGTGTGGACTTGAGAAACTCATGGGCTGGTGTGTGCTGCTGCATGGTGCTCAGTGAGTGGAAGCTGAGAATACCAGGGAGGCTCTGTCACCCGAAGCCTGGGAAGAGCTGGGAGGGTGGCTGCCTGCTCGGTCTCCAGTCCCGAGGAGCGCAGGGAGGGCGGGAGGGAGGCGAGATCCCCGTCCCTGGCCCATCCGCAGCAGTTTGTTCTGTTTGCTTCCTCGTTATAGGGGGCAGGCCCTTTGCCCAGCCCTTGACTGCCTCCGCCACCCAGAACGCGCACACAAGCTCATGTGAGCTGGGGCAGACAGGCAAAACTGTCACCACTCTTCTCTTCCTGCATTGGTCCCTCCCTCTTGCCCCCAGTGCCCGTTTGTGATCAAGTGGTTAAGATCAGGGACCATGGGGCCCAACTTGAACCTCAGCCCCAGATCCCCGCTTATCAGCAGGCAGGTGAGTCGCCCTCTGAGCCTGCGGTTTCCCGTCCGTGAAGTGGGGATGATGGCTTCCCTTGGTGATTGCCAACGTTAAATGAGAAAATACGCCCAGACAGGCCTGGTGGTGCGCGTGGACTCAAAAAAGTGGGCGGCCCTAATGACAGATTGGATCCCAAACTCCCTCGGCCCATTCTCCTTCCATAGCTGCTCCCCCAAGCTTTCTGGGTCTCCTCCTGGACCCGTGCGTTTCTGCACCGCCCCGGCCTGTCTCCTCTCAGGCACTCGCCGGCTCTTTCGCGTTCTCTGCGCTCTGACAGATGAGGAGCTGGAGCTCTGGCCCAGCCGCGCCCCTGTCTGAGCTCCCAGATCCCTGGTACTGCAGCAGCGGTCGGCAGATTGCTTAAGCCTTGGCCTCTGTTGCTGCATGAACAAAATAGGGTCAAACTCAGAGTTGTTTACATAAGTGATCGAAATCTTGTAAGGTGCCAGGATGGGTGCCTGCCCTACAGCAAGTGCCTAATAAATGTTAAGTGATTTGCCACTAGGCAGTTCTCTGCTGGACAGAGCCCATGCCTTTTCACGACTGATCCCCAGCACCTGGGAAGAGTGGGGTCGGCTCTCTAGGGATCTGCGCTGTGGGCAGTGGAGAAGAATCCATTCCAATGAGACTGTGTTTGAGGCTTTGGTCCAGGTCACACTGTGAACTTGTCTACTGGGTGGATTGGCAGGCTTTTCCCACAACCCTGCACCACTGTGTGCTGGGGACAGGCAGGGGAGGGTGCTGCCCTTACCGAGCTCATATTCTGTGGAGGGACGTAGGGCAGAATGGCCCTGACACCGTTAGAAATGACCAGCCCAGAGCGGGTCAGGTTGCTTCAGATTGGTCTTCCTAGGACCAGTGACACTGGATTCCTAGGTGACACCAACTCTGGCTACACTGGGTCTTCCTGCCTCCAGTGTTCCTTGGTCTTGGCAGCAATAGGATGGTGTCTGTTCAGTGTTTGCCAAGTACAGAGCTGAATATTCTGTTATCAAGTCACTTGATCGTCCCATCAGTCCTGTAAGGTGTTTATTGTCATCCTTCCTTTCTTGGTGGGAAACTGAGGCACAGAGCAATTGGTAGAACCTTTTGTCTGTGAGCAGCAGACCCAGACAGGTCCTCAACCCCATGCTCCCACGCCTTCTCTGCGACTGAGCTTTCCGTCGTCCCCGATGACGGCCACGCAGGGACTCTAGGGAGCACTTCACCTTCCCTGGGAGACATTCACACAGGGTCTTTCTGAGGCCTCCCGTCCTCAGCTCTGTGGTGAGCTGACGCAGGCCTCAGGAAAGGGAGTCCGACATTCGAACCCTGGAAGACAGAGAGAGGGTGCAAAGCCCCTAGCTGGGGGAAGGGGAGCTCAGAAGGGGAACGGCAGGGATTCCAGCTGAACCAGTACCAGGCACGGGGTGCCTGGGTCCCCCAGGAAGTCCCAGCCTGTGGGAGAGGTGAACAAGCCAGGGGGGGAGTTGCCAAATGGTATTTGGTAAGCGGTGGGCAGGAGCCCTCGTGAGGCCCGGTGGGATGGACAGCCAACGAGGCCCAGGGAGTCCACGAGTTGGGTCTTGAAGGATGAGTAGGAGTTTACCATTCAGGGCAGTTTAACCCAGGGGACTCTGGTCTGTGTTCTCACCCACAGCGGGTGCTCCGCTCTGCTGCCCTGCAAAGTCTGGTCTTGGGAAATGTGACTTCTGTGTCATTCAGTGGGGGCCAAAACGAAGAGCTGTTTTTCACGCAGTCCCGGCTTCTGTGCCTCATGAATTCCACTCCCAGCGCCTTCTGCGGGTGGCTGGCCGGACTTGCAAGAGGGTCTCCACTCTAAATATCCAGGACTGGGGCCGGGGCCAGGGCTCAGTGGTGGAGCGCTTGGCTCACAGGTGTGAGGCACTGGGTTCGATCCTCAGTACCACGGGAAAATAAATAAATAAACATAAAACACATTTTTTAAAAGTTTAAAAAAAAAAGTACCCAGGACTGTGGTGTCGCGAGCACACAGGGCCCTCACCCCTGGTGTGCCTATGGCAGGGAGACCCCGGAGCATTTCCTGGTTTGTTTGCGACTGTTCCCTGCCCCCCCCCCGCCCTGTGCCTGGAGTAGACTTTGCATAAAGCACCTGCTCAGACCACCCCACAACCTGGCAGATAGGGGTTGTTCGTTGTCATTCTGAAGGTGACTCAGGGGAGCCACCTGTCCTGCTTCACACAGCTGAGCAAGTGGAGGGACTGGAGCTCCAAGCTATTAGAGAGAACCCTGGTCACCACAGGCCGTGCACCTGTGTGGACAGATGCTCGGTCCCCCTGGAAACCCTGTGGTATGGCGTCAGGACCCAGGACCTGCAGGGCAGTGCCTGGGCACACTGTGTCCCCTGCAGCTGTTCTCACTGGAGGGCGCCGAGGACCGCAGGTACTGACAGGTGTCTTCGCCATCCTTCCCGAGATTCTGAGTCAACACCTTTGCAGTGGGGTCCGGCATCTGGTTCCAACGCTGGTGGCCTCAGAACACACTTGAAATCCTAATATATCATAGGCCTGTTCTGGGCTCAGCACTGTCCTGGGTGTTTTGTTTTGTCATTTTGGTCATCAGATCACCTCCTGGTAGGGGAAATTGGTACAAAGGGAGGCAAGAAGTCCTGAGAGTGACTTCCACCAGTCACATGGAGACTTTTTTTTTTGGGGGGGGGGCACTGGGGATTGAACCCAGGGGTGCTTAGCCACTAGGCAACATCCCCAGCCCTTTTTTGTATTTTATTTAGAGAGAGGATCTCACTGAGTTGCTGAGGGTGACTTTGAACTCGATCCTCCTGCCTCAGCCTCCTGTGTGTCTAAGGTATTCATTTCATCCACAAACCAATTGCCTGAGGAAACAGGCTCAGAGAGGTTAGGCAACTTGCCAAAGCCACACAGCTGTAGTGGCAGAGCTGGGATGGGAACCTGGGCCTCAGCTCCGGAGGCCACCTTTGCATACTGTCACCCAGAGGACAGACTCCAGCTGTGCCAGCCACTGCTGCAGGTAAACAGAGGACAACTAATGGTGATAACTACCATCTATTGTGACACCCTGGGTGTCGGGCACACTGGGTGTAAGCAAAGAGACATGGTCTTCGATAGTTGCGCAGGTCCCTCTTTATGACCAGGGTGCTATGTAAACTGATGTCAGAGGAGCCGTCCCAGGCGGAGAGCAGGGGCAGGGACGAGATCCCTGAGATAGAAACACTGAAGGAGAGAGCTGGTGTGTTAACCAGGTGAGATGGAGAGCGAAGGATGCTAAGGGAACAGGAACATCTGCAGAGGCCCCGAGGTGGGCGACCTACATGTGTGTTCCATGGAGCTGGAGCAGAGCAAGGGAACGGTGACCCAGGTGAGGCTGAGCGGAGGGGTGGCCAGGGTTGGGCCCTGCAGGGGCAGAGAGACCAGGGGAGAGATTTGGATTTGTCCCTGGGCTGTGTGTGTGTGTGTGTTCAAACTTAAACTTTATTTTCTTTATTTCTTTATAGCAAAGGCTTCATTTTCTTGTTTTTTTTTTCTACACTAAAAAACCCCTTTAAGTCCTCAAAGGAAGAAAAAGCCAAAACGTATGGCTGATGGGGTGGGGGTTTTGCCCGGATCTGGCAGGGCTGGGAGCAGGGTTAGCAGGGTCCCCTGTGCGGCTTATTAACCTCGTGCCTGGTCCCAGGTGCCAGCGAGATAGGCTGGGGGGAGGGGCAGGAGTGGGCTCAGGATGGTGCTGGCCTGGGAGAGGGGACCCAGATGGAGGAGCGGGCTCAGCTGATAGCGCCTGGCGATTGGCTTGGTAACTGATGGAGGTGGGGCCGGGCGCCCGCCCATGGCTTTGACAAGTGAGAGCGCAGAGCCCAGAAGGGTCGTTGTGAGCTGCTGGTGTCACACAGCATGAGCGGCAGAGCCCAGATGCTGAGCTGGAGCCTCCTGCCTGGAGCCAGGTCCCTGGCAGCTGCTTTCGCAGGCCCCTCCCGGGCCTCTGGTGGCTGCCCCCCTCCCGCCCCTGCTTCCCTGCAGCTTCAGGGGAGCGGGATGCTGGGAGGACAGCCGCTCTGGCTTTGAAGCCACGGATGGGGGAGGGGCAGTGCGCTGACCTCCAAATTCTTTCCTNCCCCCCGCCAGTCTCCCAGGGTCCTGTGTCCCACCAGCCTGACACACAGTAGGCATTCAAGAGCTGTGCTCGCTCCTGCCACCCCCTCCCTCTGCCCTATTTCTGTGGCTCCTCTGAGCCTCCCGCCTCCCCGCACACGGGTATTTTTGGTCCTCGCTCAGGAGGGGCACGCACGCGGCAGCCGTGCAGGGGAAGCATCTATGTTTGGCTGAGGACGTGGCCTCAGCTGCACTGGGGGCCGCACACTAAGTTTGGGAATGAGTCGGGTGGAGCAAGCCCCCGGCGGCTTGATGCAGAAGCTGGATGCCCGAGCCTCAGCTGAAGTCAGAGGATGGAACCAGCACCTCCTTAGCACCCTGTGCCACACCCTTCACTGCCTCCCTTATCTTTTCCCGACCTGCTCCCTGGAGCTCGAGGTAGGACCCACTGCGGGACCTCAACTGAGCTGGGCAACAGACAGAATCGTTTCCTATCCGGGTTCACTCTAAAGAGATGGGTTTTATGTGTCCCCAGTGTTTCTTAGATCGGGGGTCTTGCTGAATTGCCCAGGCTGGTCTTGAACACATGGACTCAAGCGATCCTCCTGCCCCATCCTCCCCAGTAGCTGGGCTACAGGTGTGTACCATCACATCCTGCCTGTGCCCCCATTTAACAGATGAGGAGGCTGAGGCTTGGGGAGGCAATGAGAATGAGGCCAAAGCCCCATGGGTGAGAGGTGATAGAGCCAGAATCCTTGCTGATTCCAGAGTCTGTTCTTTGTAGATCCTGGGAGCATCAGTCTTCAAGACTCAGGGTGCTTTGCTTACAGCTCAGAAAGGCCTCGTGCAACAAAGAGGAAGGAAGTGAACAGAAGAGGATGAGAAGGTCCTACTGGACCCCAGCAGGGGATGCTCTGGAGGGGAACAGGTGTGACCTTGGGAGGTGGGGGCAGGCCACATTGGGAGCAGGTTCCCAGCTGAATAAGGTGGTGCCGTCCTGCCCTGGGGCACTCATGTCCTTTAATTGCCACTGTTACTTCTTTTCCCTGGGGCAGGAAGGGGGGCCATCCCTGAGAACAGAGACCCTGGCTTGTCTCCCACTTGGGGCAGATGTTCAGGCAGGGTCTGCTGGGGCGCAGGTGCAGGTCCTGGAGCAGTGTGTGTCCCTTGGGCCTTTAGGGAGCTGCGTTTAGTGTCAGCCAACACAGAAACAGAATTCAATACTCACAATTGCACTTTGCAGTCAGCCCCCCCCCCCCATGGTGTAATGTGTTCCTTTGAAGAACAAAACCAGGGCCTGGGCTGTAGCTCGGGGGGGGGGGGGGCAGAGCACTTGCCTAGCAAGCGGTTCCATCCTCAGCACCACATAAACATACACAAATAAAGGCATCCAGTCCATCTGTAACTACAAAAAAAAAAAAAAGAGCAAAAACCAGAACAAGGCGTGAGCCTTTCTCCCCGTCTCTGACCCGCCACTGAAGAGCTTCCGAAGGAGAACCATTTCTTCCTTCTTTGGTGAGTTGTGAGTTTTTGCGATGTCCCCAGGTGGCCATGAGTCAACCGTAAAGCTCATTCAGGAAAGTCGTGAGGAATTTTTCTTCTCCATCAAGTTTTCTTGGAGCAGGCTGGGTGACACCCGGTGACACACTCGGGTTGGGTAGGGAGGGGGCACCCGCCCCTGCTGCTCTGTCTCTGCACCTCTGCCCCCTCTGAGGCTAGGTCAGGTTAAGAAGGTGCATGAGGGGAGGTAGCAGGGTCCTCTCCATCCCTTGTCCCGTCTCTTCTCCTCAGTCCTGTGGTGTTTGCAGCCACCCCCCGGAGCCTGGGCCAGCCCTGTTGCAGTTGTCGTTATTTTAAGGATTTGGAGATCTAGCTTTAGCAAGGGAGGGAGAAGGTGTGATGGATTCCCTCAGTTAGTGACATGTGCCAAGCCGGGGGCAGGTGGGCAGGGGTGCACCTCACTGCCCTCCCTGGGGAGAAGCCACCTGGATTCAGCCTCGAGCCCTCCCTGGATTCCCGGGTCATCTCCACCGTGGCTTGGAGGAACTCCTCCCACCTCCCTGGGCCTCCTGGTCTGGAGAGCTGGTCACCACCCACAGCTGAGAAAAACAAACGAGAAGAGAAAAAATCACTGTCTCACTTTCCGTGAGTGTCTCCTTAAACGTCTCCTCTTCCTGACAGCCTAGTGACAATCGCCCCCATCTCCCATTTCTGTCTCTCTTCCCTCTTTTACTGTTTTCCTTGGCACTTGCCACAACCGAACCTGCTCCATATTGGAGGTTCTTACTGTCTCCTACTAGCATATCAGGTCCCCGGAGGCAAGAACTGGGTCTGTTTTGTCCCCTGTCGTACCCACCCAGAGCAGTGCTGGCACATAGTGTCACACATTATGTAAAAAGAATAAATGGAGAAAATGAACGGATGAGGGAGTGTGAGCAGCGGCCACGGCTGGTCCCCATCAGCCTCACGCCTGGCTCCTCTCCAGCTGCGGCTCCGGGCTGGGGGGGGGGGGGGC
>NW_026000082.1:39084115-39113002 GCF_001458135.2 Marmota marmota marmota
CTCTGCCCCTCTCTGGAAGCTTCCTGAGCTGCCAATCCCTCCTCCCTGAGGGGAGTCCCCTGTGCCATTCACACAGGCTCCCCAGGGAGGTTGGCCAGACCTTCTTTGTGTTTGTCCCCAGCCCCTTATCTGGCCCTCCCCCAAGGCCTTTCTGGTCTGTGTTAGGCTTGTTTATGTCCCTGTCTCGTCTCTCCCAGGAGAGACCCCGGGGCAGACTGGTGAGCACCAAGACTGTGGAATCAGTCAGGCTAACCTGGGTTTCAGGCCCCAGCTCTGGGACATGGGACCCTGGGAGAGTGACTTTGCCTCTTTGAACTTCAATTTCCTCCTCTGTGAATTAGGGACCATGACACTTCCGGCCTCGGGCGATCTTGAAGATGATGTGGGCGGTGTCTGGGCACCGCCTGGCACGCGGTGGGTGGACAGTCAGAACGGCCCCTTCCCCTTCTTCCAGACCAGGAGGCCCAGCCGCGGCGGCAGCAGCAGGTCCCCCAGCTCAGACTCAGGGCCAGGGAAGAGCACCTCAGGTTCAGGTGTCCCCAGGCCACGGGCAGCTCCAGGGCCCGTGGCCTGCGGGAGGAGAGCCCTGGTGTGAGTTGTGTATGGAGAGTTTTGGGCACGGTCTGGCCAAGAATTTTCTATTTACTTTGGGATGTGCACTGAGCTTCCGCTGACTTCCTGGCCAGACTCTTTAATTACTCCTAAAACAGCGATGACAGTCTTGAAGCCATCTCTCCTGCACCTTCTGTGAGCCAGGGCATTCTCAGTGCCTTTGCCAAATCACCCCGTTTCATGTTTGTAGTCCTCTGTGGGCTGGGCCCTGGCCTTGACCCCTCCTACCAGCAGTAGGAGACCTGTCCCAGCCCAGAGCTACGGACCGCAGAGCCCCCTCCTCTCCCGGCGCCCCTCCTCCGGAGTTAGGGTTCTCAGGTGTGAGCTGTAAACGGGAGGAGGCAGCCGAGGGGAGCCGCCTGCCTGCGTGGGAAGCTGGTGGTGCGAGCCGTGGGACCGGGTGTGTTTATTCAGCCTGTCCCAGGCAGCAGAGGGCCCTGACCAGCCAGTGTAAACATCCGGACTGCTTGTCAGCCCAGTGGGGGCCTGAGACAGGCCAGGGAAGCCGCGGCCAGTACCTCCCTGAGCCTGGCACACTGCCGGAGGTGCCCCTGTAGGTGGGGGCGGCCCAGAGTCAGACTTTATGGAGCATCTTGTATGCGCCAGGCCATTTGCAGGCCGTGTCTTCTCACCCCTCCACACGGCCCTACGCAGCCTGGATGATTATTTTTACCCAGCTGATGAGGAAATGAGCCCTAGGAGTCGTACAAACCCAACTCCATTCAAAGCCCACAAAATGTGGGTACCTAGGAGAGCATCTCCAGCTGTTTTCTGTTGCTATAACAAAATACTTGAGATCAGGTCACTTATAAAAATGGAAATGATTTGGCTCATGGTTCCAAAAGCTGGAAAGTCCAAGAGCCTGGCACTGCCATCTGGTGAGGGCCTCCTGCTGCAGGAGAACATGGCAGAGGGCCTCGCACTTGAGAGAGCAAGGGAGCACTGGCCGGGTTTCTCCCCCTGCCCATCCTCCCCAGTAGTGGGGATCAAACCCAGATTTGACCTGGGTTTGGGGGAGGGGGAAGGGACTATTTACACATAACAGCTGGAGGGGTGGGCACCTGGAGATACAGGTGCTGCCCTACTCTGTGAGAGAGGTGGTGTCGTCTCTGTGTGAGTCTGGGGAGGTTGGCATTCCACTCTGAGTTTGGATCTGAGACAGAAATCAGACACCCAGATCCCATAAGCTCAGCCACACCTGCTAGGGCCAGGGACCAGCAAAGGTCACCCAGAGGGTTTCTTGGGTCCAGGGTGGTTGAGATTCCACCGGGAGCAAGAGCGGGTCTCAGGAGGCCCAGGAGAATTGGGCAGGGGAGGAGCTTGGCTTCCCGCCAGCTCTGGGCGGGGGTGGGGTGGCTGGCTTAGAGGGACCCCCAGAGGACACTGCGCAGAAGGTCTGAGAGGCAGCTGGGGGCTGGCAGAGGGAGTCCCGCCAGGCCTGGCTGTGACTTTCTGAGTGCTGATGAAGGGACCGAGGTTGCACAACTGCCAGGCCCCTGATGTGTCACCGGCTAAGAATTGCCGCAGTGTGGCCTGGCTTGTGACTACCAGCGAGCTCTTTCTTTTTCATCCGAGGCCTGGGCCCGACCCCCCCCCTCCAGCTCTTCACTCGTGGAGACCCCCCCACAGCAGCAGGGACACGGCTGGTGCCAGCCCCTGTACACACAGGCCTCGTTCCACTCTCCAAGAGGCTGGAGGCCAGCCGTGCGCACCGGGTCCCCATTCACAGAGGCAGAGCACAGCGGGCTTTTTTTCACACCTGTCTGACGCCAAAGCCCGAGACTTGGGGTCTACAAAGCGCAGAGCACAGTGAATGCAAAAGAAAACCTTCCAGACGCAGCCATCACCTCCCTGTGGGGCCCTCCCAGGGCCAGCCCCGGCCAGTGCATCTCGTGGGGAAACTACTTTGTGAATGACAACCTCGATGCTGGTACTAACTAGATGTTGCCACCTCCCTAAATGACACCTGGCACCGCCCACTGTTTGGAGATGTTAACAACCCGCAGGAGGCTGTCATTTCTGGTCCCTCCTCCTGTGGGCCTGAGTGTGAATGTCACCGCTGTGAATGTCATCGCGGGGCTGTATCCTGTGGTTTATCCAGGCCACTGGAGATGGGCAATTACGATATTCACTGCTGTCACCCAAGCCCTGGCTCCTGGTGACCTGAAGGTTCCAAGGAGATGTTATTTGGTATTCATTAAGGAGTGGGATCGGGTAAGGCCCCACATTTTAGGACTGAGGTAATTGGCCAAAGATATCGGGGTTCCTGTTCTGCAAGTGAGAAGCCCCCAGGACAGGAATGTTGCTCTCTTTTGTTCGCCGTTGTGAGCAGCGTCGAGTGGGTGGCATGTAGTAGGTGCACAGTGAACATCTGTTCACCGGACGAGTGGATGTTTGCCAGGTTCTAGGTGAAATTTTCATAGTCTTACTCAGTTGTTTGTAAGGAGGAGTCCTTCCCATTTCAGAGAAAGGTTACATCTTGTCCCAAGGTCCTAAAGCCAACCCCCAAATCAGCCAGCTCTTTCCTGAGGTTGCCGTGTGAGCAGGGTAGATTTGCAGAGCTCGGTGCTCAGGGAAAGCTTCTAGATATAAGGACCAGCACCTGCATAGACGCCCTTAGGGCTCTCTGTG
The DNA here is from genome assembly GCF_001458135.2 of Marmota marmota marmota. NCBI lineage: Eukaryota > Metazoa > Chordata > Mammalia > Rodentia > Sciuridae > Marmota > Marmota marmota. The sequence continues at coordinate 39,087,359 of NW_026000082.1, forward strand.
TCTCCTGGGGCTGTTACAGTGAGGTGGGGCCAGCTGGCTGGTCACCTTTTGACCAGGTGTGCTCGGGGCTGGGGGTGTGGCATCTCACCTGGCCAGCTAATCACGGATTGGGGATGCCATCAGAGGAGGGAGGCGACCTGACGTGACTTGGAGTGTGAACAGTTCTGCATTCAAATCTCCAGCCTGCTGTTTACTAGCTGTGTGACTTGAAATTGACTCTTTCAGAGCTATTGGTAGATTGAGAAGTAATGAGTGTGACCATCGGAGCCCAGCGCCTGGCTGGTAGGATGGGGTATAGAGGAAGACTGATCCGCTGGAGATGTCCACTAATCACTAGGTGCACACAGGGGGTCAGTCTAGGACACAGAGGAGGACTTCATGGGGAGGACATTGGTTCTGGGCTCTGAAGGGTGAACAGGAGTTCTCCAAGCCAGGGAGTGACTGTGAGTCCAACAACTCTTACGCGTTCTGTAGACTTGGAGCTGAGGGGCCCGCGACGTTGCTTACACACATAAGCAAATGTAAGCTGTGTACAGTGGAGGTACACAGTCCTGGGAGGGGGGAGGCCATGGGCCGCTGATGAGACAGTCAGTGGCATTGGGTCAGAGGACCCTGTGAGAGCCATGGGCCGGGTGGTCAGCAAGCTTCCTGGAGGGGAGGCGCGGTGGGCAAGGAGGAGAGAGGCTACCTGACCCTTCGTTTCCTGGCTGGCCCTGCTCAGGAGAGGGGCTGCCTATCTCTGTAGGGGCCTGGGGACAGACACCCTGGGTGCTGTCAGGAGCCCTGCTGTGTTCTTGTCCCCTCGGCTCTGGCCAATCCCTCTTGAAAGCGAAGAAAACTTGTTCCTAATTATTAATTGTGAAATTGCAAACTGGCTCCTGAGCTGTGCCGAGCAGAGCAGAGCCAAGCCCCAGAGGGGAAGGAGGGGCCCGGCTGGATGGCTACAGAGCCGTGATTTCAGGGGCCCAAGAGGGGGTTTGGGAATGTCACCATGTGAATGTCCCAAGCAGGGACACCTGCCTGACCTAGCCACGCTTCCCTGACCAGGATTTCCACTCCACTCCAGAGTGCTAAGAGTGAGGTAGACCTGGATTCAAATTTTATCTCATCCACCAGCTGGGTGGCCTTGGGCTGGTTACTTAACTTCTCTGTGCCTCTACTTGCACATCTCTTACATGGAGTCACAGGATGAGTAAACTAGAAAACACACGGAGACCGCAAGCAAAGGCCCAGAAAGAAGTCACGGCTCAAGAAGCAGTTTCGCCCCGTCTGCTACTGCTGTTGTCATTACAGCAGCAACATTGTCATCATTGCCACTGCGTCCATAACCCAGGCCACTCCATTGCTCAGGGGGAACCCCCAGGGTCATTCCAGCTGCCCATGAGCCAGGACATTTGCATCCAGTGTCACAGCTTGTACCTAGGCAGTGACACCTAGGCAGTGTCCCTCAGCAGGCAGGACTTGAACTCCTGAGTGCCTTTTCCTGGATTTCCTCTGTAATTCCTTCCAGGCCTAATGAGGTAGGTATACGTGTTCCCATTTTATAGATGAGGATACACGCTCAGAGAGGTGAGGCAACTTGCCCAGGGACACACAGCAGTAAATTACAGGGATTCACCCCAAGATCTACTGTTCCAAAACCTTTACTCTTCCTACTTTAAGATTGGGACAGCAGCTTATTCCAGTGGACTCTGAGCCTAGTATCCATCCTCCCACTCCCACTGTCACATCCTCCTGTCCCTGGTTCTCCCCCAACCCCTCAGGGCCTGGAGACTGCTTTGAGCTAAGACCACACATGGGCCACTCGTGTCCTCTGGAGCTAGTACGACCATTGCTCCCCCACGGTCAGCAACCATCAGTCCTCCGCTCCCCACTAGGGGATCCTCCTGGGTCCCCTGCACAGCCCCAGGCAAGCACAACACATGGATGTGTGGGGGCAGCGGGGACCCCATGGGAAGCCGAGCCAGGGGGCTTCCTTGGGCAGAGGCAGCTCAGCAGCATCTGGTTTGGCCGCGGGTCCCCTCTGCCGGGCTGGATGTGGGGAGCGTTTCCCATGAGGCCTGGGTACTGTGCAGGTGGGGACAAACACTTCTTACTGAGGCGGGAGGGAGCATTGGGGGGCAGAGGGGCAGAGTGCAATGACAAACAGGCCTGGCTCTGTCACAAGTTCCTATCTCTGAGTTGTAGGTTTATCTCTGCAAAATGGGGGCTGGGGCCAGTACCGAGCCTGCAGGTGGTGGGAGAATCGAGTGGGCAGCCGCCCGCATCCCCCTGCGTGACATTTGAACCATTCTTATTCTCACCAGTGCTCCTGGAAGTGGGGTGCTCGTGCCGTTACTGATGAGGAAGCCGAGGCGGGGGGCCAGGCCAAGCATGCAGGCCGTCTGCGTGTCGGGACTGCCACACGCCTGCCTGCCCTGTGTCCTGCCTCTGATGACATGGTGACGGCGGGCAGGAGAGCGCTGTGCCAGCCGGGTGCTCTCCTCGCGCCCTGTGGCTGGAGCATAGAACACACAGAGGAGGGGCTGGACCTTGGGCCCAGGGGAGGCGCTGGGGTTGTGACCCAGCCATTGTCCCCAGAGGAGCCCACCTCCCAGTCAGTCGTGCTCCTCCCTCCCCGGCCCCAGGCGACAGCTCGTCTTTGGGGAAGTGAGTTTTGAGTGTGTGTCCTGCTTCCCAGGAGGTGGGTGGCAGTGTCCTTGTCAACCTGGTTTCCAGGACAGTTTGATGACATCAGGTAGAGGGGCGGGGCTGAGGGACCACCCGCCCGGAGCCTGCTCCTGCAGAACTTCATGGTCCACACAAAGAGAGCCACCCAGACCCAAGTCCCTGAGCTGTCCCTGAGCCCCGTGGGCCCGCGGAGGGCTGCAGAGCGCGTGGGAACACAGGGAGGACTGTGTGCGGGCTGGTGTCGTGTGGCCGTGGGGACGGGCTGGTCCTGCTGGGCTGCTCTTCCTGGTTTGGCTAAGAGCAGCTGCCTTCCTTAGGGGACTGTCCCCCCTGCCAGTCACAGTATCTGGCCCCACCCCACTTTGTCACAAGAACTGGCACAAGAATGAGGGCCGGCCAGTCAGTTCTTCCCGGGGAGGTTTCTGTCCTCCAGGCCGCTGCAAGAGGAGCCCGACCCGCCCTCTGCCCGCGAAGATGGCTAAGCTCAGGGAAGACAGTGAGGGGAGGGCAGGCCATTGGATCAGGACGGGGAGACTCCAACGTCATCACCTGAACTCCTGTGTCACCTCCCACCTGACATCTGACCCTCCCTCCGTTCAGAGGACGCAAACCAAGATGTTTGTTATCAAACCAGGCAGGAGTTGATTTTCTGTCACTTACAGCCCTGAGGGTCATCGAGGAAGCTTCACGGAGGGAGTGGCACTTGAACCATGCACTGGAGGAGTTATTGGGACAAATGTCCATCTGTAAGGGAGCTGGGGCGAAGCATCACGTGACCCTGACCCACAGGAGGGGACGTCTGGGCGGATCCTGAAGGGCCCTGTGTCACAGAGTGGAGCGCAGACCTACGACTCGGCCACTCACTCTCCCTTCAGCCCCCAGGGGGTCACTGCCAGGTGCTGGGCTACTCCAGACGCCTAGTGAAGATCCAGTTCTGTCCCCTCAGCAACCCAGCAGGGGGGCCACCCATTCAGCACCCCACAGGGGAGAGCACAGGCACAGAGAGCCGAGCAGCTGGCTCCTGGTCACACCGCAGGAGTGACAGAGTTAGGCCTGCCCACAGCGCCTGCCACTCCAGCTTGAGGTTCTCTTCCCGTCTCCTGGCCCCGGGGGTGAGCCTGCGGGACCGTGCCTGGGAGGCGCCCCGTGTGGCCTGAGTGGCGGGGAAGGGAGGGACAGAGCCCTGTGCTTCCCTCAGAGGCTGTGGGGTGCTGCCCTGGTCCAGCTCCAGCCCCAGCCAGTGAGGACCACACCAGGCTCCTGCCAGCGCCCGCTGCGATAAGCTCTAAGTGACGGGCTCTGGCTGGGCCACTGAGCCCTCAGCGGGAAGCTGGTGGCTTCGAGAAGCTCTGGCGCTTTGCCCAGGTTCTGGAGTTCTCAGCTGGTGCTGGCCAGGGAAGCCCTGGGCAGGCCAGAGGGGACAGTGCTCTGGACGGTGGCGTTTGCAGTGGAGCCTGAGGACCTCCGGCATCAGCCCAGGTGCCAGCCTGCCATGACGCCCAGGCCCCGGTCCTCGGGGTGCTCAGGACTTTCACCTCCTCATTCACAGGGGTTGGGGGTATGAGCCCTGCTTACAAGGGAGGGGGCTGAGGCTCAGCCGGGGCTAGGACTTTCCTGAGGTCACACAGCCAGTTTGCCGAGCTCCATGTCAGGGCGCTGGGCAGGGCTCAGGCTGAGGGCCCCGCTGCGTTTTCCTTGTCTGATGGGACGGTTTCAGGCACAGACGCCTGAGCTCCCTCGGGCCTCACCCCTCCTTCCCACCAAACACCCCTTTCCTTCTTAACCCCAATTCCACAGAGGTCTTTCCCCCAGTAAGGAGTGCTCTGCCTGGTGGCCCCCAGGAGTCCTACACAGATGTCCTTGCGTTGGTGGACTCTAATGTCCCCCTGGTGGCCAGCCCTGGCAGGATATTTGAGAGACGAGCCCAGCGAGTCTTGAGAGCCTTCGTTAAACCCCAGCTGGGAGGAGGGAGATGCTCCTGCTGCAGATAAAGGAAATTTGAGGCTGAGCCCCCAGAGTTGGCCCTTTTCTGAGTAAAGAGCTGAAAGTGAGGTTTTCTAGCTGACAGAACAGTATAAGGGAGGACGCCCCCACTGGGCTCCCTCTTGACCTGAGGGAGCGGTCTCTTTTCTTTTCACTTAAATAAATCCTATAAGCCCAGTATGGTGGCACCCACCTGTAATCCCAGCCTCTCAGGAGGCTGAGGCAGGAGGATCGTGAGTTCAAAGCCAGCCTCAGTAATGGCAAGGCACTAAGCAACTCGGTGAGACTCTGTCTCTAAATAAAGTACAAAATAGGGCTGGGGTGTGGCTCAGAGGTCAAGTGCCCCTGAGTTCAATCCCTGGTACCAAAAATAAATAAATAATAAATAAATAAACCCTGCTCTTTTACACTAAAAAAAGAAAGAGAAGAGAAAAAGGAAACAGCATCAGGGAAGCCTGCAGGTGGAACAGCAGAGATCTCTAAGGCCACCAGTCCCGGGGTGGGGGGGAGGAGCCCCATCATGCTTCCATGCCAACAGCATGGAAGAGACCCTGTTCTAGACCCTCTGTGGGGCTCAAGAGGTATGTGACCTGCTGCCTAATTAGGGAAACAGTGAGCCAGGCTCTTCTGTCCTGCCCCAGATCTCTACCCAGCAAGGGTGCTCAGGGTGCAGCCCAGTCTCCCAGTGGACGGGCCAGGTTGCCTGGCAGGGGAAGGCCAGGCTCCCTGGTGGGCGGGGCCAGACTCCATGGTGGGCGGGGCCAGACTTCCTGGTGGGTGGGGCCTTTCCTGTGCCTGGCTGCCTGCCACAAAGGTTTACCCATCCCTTCCCATTTCCTGTCCAGAGCCCAAGGCCCAGGAGCAGCAGCCCCATGTGTGCAGCCAGCGAGGTGGAGCTTCCATTTCCAGTCCTCAGTTATTATCCTCAATGGTGCAGAAAGCTGCCGGCTCCAGTCCCCGTGGGGGTAAGGGACCGGAAAGGCCTCTGGAGTGCAAGGCATGATCTCCTGAGGGCCCCTGCACTGCTGGCATCCTCACATCAATGACCGTGACAGCAGTGTTTAAAACCTGCCTTTGTGCTGCAGTGGCACGCGCCTGTAATCCCAGCAACTCGGGAGGCTGAGGCAGGAGCATCACAAGTTCAAAGCCAGCCTCAGCAACTTGATGAGGCCCTGAGCCTGTCTCAAAATACAAAGGGCTGAGGATGTGGCTCGGTGGTTAAGTGCCCCTGGGTTCAATCCCCAGCACCAAAAAAGAAAAAACAACCCTGCCTTTGTGATACATGAGGCCCCAGCCGCCATACTGGGCACTTTCTTCTGTGTGTTCTGACCCTCAGATCCTCAGTGGGGAATCCACTGCTCCCTTCCTGTGTACAGAGAGGAAACCCAGGCTCCAGAGGCAGCAGGGCTCGATCAGTACACAGCTCCTAACAGCTGAGCCGAGTGTGTCTGACTTTAAAACCTCCTTGCGGCCACCACAGGGCAGCCCTCACTCCCGCCGCTCAGAGCAAGTGCAGGGGGCAGCCTGGCCCCACCGTGGTGGAAGTGCCGTCACCTCGGCCAGCACCGCGCAGCCCGGCTGGGGTAGCGTGCACTCTGAGCAGGGGGCCGCCCAGGCCTGACACACACGCATTGGACTCAGAGGAAGGTAGAGTCTGGGTGCACGAAGACAGGGAACCCCTCAGCTGGCCTGGCATCGTTAGCCCAAGAGTTGGCTCAGTGCTGAGCCCTTAGCATCGGTGGCCAGGTGTGCAGGGCTTCGGAAGGAGCCTGGGCCAGGGATGCAGAGGCCTGGCTTCCAGTCCTGCCCTGGCTTTGCTCCTGATCGGCTTCCTTATGGGGTGGATTTCTTCTCTCAAGGCCTCACCTCAGGGCCTCAGTTAGTTCATCTGTAGAATGGCATGGGGCCTGGGAGGGTCAGACAGGGTCACCCCCTCCTACAACCATATTGTCCTGCTTTTTTTTTCCCAGTATTTGGGTGACCCAGGGCCTCACATGCTAGTGAGCTACAACCCCAGTTCTTTTAAAAAATTTCTATTTTGAGACAGGGTCTTGCTAAGAGGCCCAGGCTGGCCTCAAACTTGCGATTCCCTTGCGTCAGCCTCTGGAGTTGCTGGGGTCATAGGTGCCCGCCACCTGCCTGCCTCTGGACTTTGCGCTTGCCAAGGGCTTAAAGTGCTCTTCTCATGATGGACACCTGGACGTTCCTGCCTCCGTTTGCATGTCCCCAGCTCACAGAGACCCTCCCTGCCGTCCTTTCTCCTCACACTGCCCACTCCTCTCCGCAGTCAGGCCATCCGCCTCCTGTTAGGGACTCGGGTTTCTGGGTTCAGTTCTCAAATTCCACCACTGAGAGCTGGGTCATCTTTACTGGATGACATATGTGACCTTACTGTGCCTCAGTTTCTTCAGATCAGATCAGTAAATACATATGATTATTTTGTAAGGATTAAATAGAATGCATGAAAAAGCACTTAGTATTTGGCATACAGTAAGCACTCAGTAAATGTTAGAGGCAATTATTTTTGCTCTTAGCACCATTGTTTATTGTCCGTGTTATTGGGCAGTTCGTGCTCCTGAGGGCCAGGACTCGGCTTCAGTGATGCCTTCCTGGCAGGCAGCTCGTTGTGGGGACATGGTGAGTATTCATGGCATGAACCAATGAACAGACCAGTGTGGACACCCCGCCCCGCCATGCCTAGGTAGGGAGGGTGGGTGCTGGGAAGACAAAGCCAGCTCTGGCTCAGGGCTGGCCAGCCCTCTCTGTTCCCAGCGGCCCCCATGGTGAGTCCCCACTTCAGCCTTCCCAGGTAGGGGGTCCATGCCCCCCAGGGATCAAGGTAGCCCCTGTCCTGTCACCTTGGCCACAGCAGGTGTCTGGGTGCCTGATGCTGTTTTCCAGCTCAGGATCCAGCTGCCAGGAAGGGGATAGTTTTCCCCCTGGGCTCAGGAGCCCGCCCCACAAGCTCTCGGTGAGCCCAGCCTCTCTAACCTTCACCCTCCTGCCCCCATTTTCAAAGGCCACCCTCACAAGCAGAGGTGCCCTGCCCCTCACACCGCCCGTGCCCCTGCTGTCTGGCAGGGCAGGTACCGCTCCTGACGCATCAGTCCCCCTTCGGGCTTTTTCTTAGTCCCTGGTGCTCTGAGTGCCCCTGAGAACATTGTGGATGGGCCCAGTCCTCATGGGACTGTCCCCTGTAGAGGACAGGTCTGCTGGAGGCCCGCAGTCCAGGGCCAGAGCTGGGATTGCAACCCAGGCCTTGCTGTGGGCTTCCTCCTCGTTCAGCTCAGCGCACGTTCATGAGCCGCTCTGTGCGCCTGTGCGCCTGGTCGGGCTGCCCTGCCGAGGCCCAGGCTGGCACCAGACCAGGAGGGAGCCCAGCTTTGGCGACTGTACACCAGTGTCATCCAGGAGGACTTTCCGCAAGGATCTGTGGGTTCTGTGTCTGTGCTGTCTGGGAGCCATGTGTGACTTGTCCAAATGAGGAATTGAACTTTTCGCTTTATTCCATTTTAATTAAGTTGAATAGCCACACACAGTTAACGGCTCTGTGGCAGGGCCTTCGGGTCTGGACCATTCTTTGAGGATGAACCATCCCTGGCCTTGAACCGCACGTCTCAGGCTCCCAGTGAGCAGGGACCGCGCGGGGAGCCGGACTGGCTTCCCAGAGGCATCCTGAGTTCTGTGTCCATCACAGCTGTCAGCATGTTAAACCCAGGTGGCGTTTTCTTCACGCCCAGAGGAATCAGTCCCTATTTTCCTTGAAATGTGAGACCGTCCTGACCCATCTTTCTGCTCCAGTGACTTACACAAGGCAAAGCACACGGGCCAGGAGCTTTGACAGATGCAGACAGCCATGTAACTGACACCAGAGAGGGGACCGGTTGGCTCAGTGACAGTGGAAACGGAATTGAGTCAAGTGAACACAGATATACAGGGACGGCGGCGTTAACGGGGGCTTCAGCCCAAGGCAGCAGCCCGACCCAGAGGCCAGGCTGGTCCCTGGACACAGGGGGAGGTGAGCTGGGCACAAGCCTGGTGACTTTGCATTGGTCGGGCAGGGTTCCAAGAGACCATCTGGCATAAGGCTCCAATGGCCCTGAGGTTATCTTCAACTTGTCTGAGGAATTGCTGAGCTGCCCTGTGGCCGGTGCCACCCTCCTGGGCCAATACCCTGGCCTCTGGCTCCATCCGGGCCCCAGGACAGGGCTGAGGGCTCCCGGTGCTCAGGCTGCTGTGGCTGCTGGAAAAGCACACAGGCGGGTGGGACAGACACCAGCCCCAGGGGGCGGCCGACACACGTATGCGGAGCCCACTGGAATCTGACCCAAAAGTGAAGGCAGCAAAGGGGACAGGGCCCTGTCCCTGTTGCCATCAGACAGCCACTGGCCCAAGGGAAGACTCAGGATTTTCAGCAAAAACAGCCTTTGGGTCCCTGGAATGTAACCTTGGCGACCGTTAGCATCGTACCCTGTGTGTCAGAAGTGTCATCTACAGCCAAGCCAGTTTTGGGGAAACTAATAACATATTGCCCAGCTGTGTGACCTCCAAACTCAGTGATTTTGAAGTTGACTAAGTGAAGCTGGGCGTTATTTAGGCCGCCCCATGACAGTTCCATCTCTGCAGACATCTGCTTCTGAGGTTTCATCAGGATCTCCTGACAGGTCCACTGCCAAGAGTGAAGCACCCTCCTCAAAGCCCAGAGTCTATTTACTGTGCCCAGGGGTCTGTTGAATGTTCTCAGCCTTTGTCCACCTCGGTGGTCCCCTGCTGTCTCATGAGCACGTTGGGATCCCTGTAGACGACATTTCCATCCCCCGGAAAGTTCCCTCTTTTCCAGCCTCAGAGGCACCACTGTTCTGACGTCTGTCACCATGGATTAGTCTGACCCATTTTGAAGTGTCACATAAATCATTTTCCCACTTTTGACTCAAACAAAGCTCCAAGAAATATGTGTCTTTTCTCTTTGCTGCAAGTGACACTGCGCGGTAAATAGTGAGGCAGCCCTGGGCCATGCGGAGGAGGAAAGGGTGGGCTGTGGAGCCTGGGGACTTGGCCTGTCCTCGGGACAGCCCCCCCCCCCAGCTGCAGTGGGCAGTTACCCCGAGAGAATGTGGGTCCAGCATCACCCAGTCTTTTTTTATTTGTTGCTATCTTTTTTTTTTTTTCTTTTTTAAAGGAAAGTTGGAAATACTGATTTTCATGTCATCGCCAAAATCTCCAGAAAGTTGGCATTTCAAAAACTTTTACACCGCGGTGGGCCAGATCCAGGGTCAGCCGCTCCCGTGAGCTTGGTCTTGGGGCAGTGTCGGTGGCAGTCATAGCTGGGACTTGTCCAGGGCTTCCTTTGTTTTCTGTCCTGTTCCAAGGGCTGCCTATGAAGTCACTGAAGTCCTCAGAACAATGTGCTCATAAACCCGTTTCACAGATGACGGTAAACTGAGCCCTGGGGAGGGATTAGGGGCAGCTCAAGGTTACAGACCGAGGCCTTGGCAGGGTTGGGATCTGGACTGTGAGTGTCTGGGTTCCCACACGCTGCATGGCCTCCCCAGGGAGCAGGGTGGTGGCCGAGGCTGCTGGGGCTGCAGCCTTGCCAGTCACCAGGGGTGCTGCCCCCAGGTCTGCCCTGGCACCAGCAGTTTTGGGGTCCGGGCACCTTGGCAGGCGGTTGGAGGAACCCTGAGTAAGCAGTGCCTGGAGAGAAGCCAGTGGTGGAGTCAGGAGCACAGGCCCGGCCAGTGCTCCACGAGGAGCCACCAGAGGTGTGGAAAGGGCAGAAGCAGCAGGACCCTGCAGAGGGGGGCCCAGCCCAGGAGGGACGGGAAAGAATGTGTCCTGGGTGACAGCGTCCAGGTCAGGACGGGCTGCTGCCCCAGGGTGCTAGTGGCTGGGCATGCCCACTCCCTGGGGACTCGTCCAGACAGGCCTGCTGCCTGGAGAAGCAGGAGGAAAGATAAGGATCACCTGGCAGAACTGCCCCTCTCTATCCTCACCTCCCACCCAAAGGGGCGGGGCCTGCACCCCAGGCCTGAATTCCCTTCCTGTGCCATCTGGCCATATCCCCAAAGCCCGGAATTGCAGGGAAGAGGGTCTGTGGTCTCTCTGGAACTTGAAGGGGATGGCAGGGTGGGACCAATAGACCTTCCCCTCTGGCCCTTATCCTACAGGCAAGTCCCTGTGTTGGTATGCAGTAAGTGCTAAATAAGTTTTTGCCATTATTACTGGGTTTTCCCAGTTTGCTGTTCACCACCACTTTCCAGATCTGTGCTGTTATCACCCGCTATTTGAGAGAGCTGAGGATCAGAGAGGTTGCCCAGGACACACAGCCAGAGAGGCATTGGCAGGACTAGTAAACTGATGTGTGGTGCACTTAGTGCCAGCCTGGCGCATGGCGCAGGACCCACGGTGGCAGCAGAGGAGGCGGGGGGGGAGGGGCAGGACTGGTCAAAGACGGCTTCACAGAGGAGGTGACTGGAATAGGCTGCCATTTCCCCTGGAGCCAGCTCTGTGACCTTGGGTGAGAGCACCCAGCAGCTTGGGTGGGGCCCTGGAGCCTTTCCAGACCTTCCAGCAGCTTCCACCCCAGGGGAGCCCCCCAGGCCAGCTGCTGGTCCCTGGCACTGTGGAGGGGCAGCCTGGCCCTGATCTGATCACATCACCTCTCCGATCCTCGCTTCCCTCCTCAGTCCAGTGGGGGCAGCACTATCTACCCTGCAGGGTGGTGGCGAAGGCGTGTGCGGTAGGTGCTCAGGAAGCAGGGGTCAGAACCTCTGTGAAGTGGCTGCTGAGATGATTGGCCTTTGAGGACAGAAGACGGGTCCCCAGCAGAGCCCCGGGGAGCTGGTCCACACATTAGCTCGGAACCCCACTTCTCGAGGCCGGGAGGAGGCACTGAGCCTTTTCAGCAGCTCTGTCGCCGCACAAGGGCATCAGGGAGCCACCTGGCCAATAGTTGCTGTCCCCCAAACCTGATCCCAGCAATCACTTGCTGAGCACTTACTGCATACCAGGCACCATGCAGAGCACTGGGGTTGGAGCTCTGCCCTGTGGAGTGTGGCTCCAGAGTCAGTCCTCGAGGAGGGACAGCAGCCTTCCGGAACAGGAAGTGCCCATCTGGGGTGGCCGTCCACTGTCAGAGCCTTTTCCCACACCTGAGTCCCTCTGTCCTGATGACACCCAATGAGGATGGTGCTGTCACCCCATCTCACAATTGAGGAAAGTGAGACCCTGACACCAACTGCTCTAGGCCACGTGGCTGGGCCAGGATGTGGGGCCCCGGCCACACCAGGTCCAGCGCTCTCACCCTGCTGCTCAGCCACCTCCGTGGAGGACAGCTGTGCAGCCTGAACGCAGCAGCCAGCAGGCCTCAGGGAATCCTCCATGAGGGTAGCCTGCCTGTGCCATGGCCCGTGTGTCCACCCCGTGATGCTGAGCACCGTCCCCATGGAGGCTGAGACTTTCTGTGCCCACCCTGCATGCAGTCTTGGAGCTTTAGAGCCATTAGTTCTCAGAGAGATTTTCAAACTCTGTTTCTTGGATCCTTTGAGAAGACCAGGTTCAGGGTCAGGGCACGAGGCCATTGAGGGCAGAAGCAGCAGCTCGGCTTAGATCAAGGTTCTTGTGGTGGTTGTTTGGTCCCAGGGATCACACTCAGGGGCACTTAACTGCTGAGCCTCATCCCCAGCCCTTTTTATTTTTTATTTTGAGACGGCATCTTGCTAAGTTGCCGAGGCTGAACTTTGAACTTGCAATCCTCCTGCCTCAGCCTCCCAAACCCCTGGGATACAGGTGTGTGCCACAGTGTTCCACCCACGTTGAGTTTCTTTTTTAAAAAATAAATGGCTCCATGGGATTAAAAATCTGTACATTTGTAAACCACTGCTCTGATCCAGCCTCCACCTCCCCATTTCATAGACAAAAAAACTGACGGCAAAGCCTGTTCTTTCCCCACAAATGGGGATTCGATTCACGCCTGGTTCCAAGTCTTTCTTGCTCTTTGACTTCACAGCCCTGTGAGGAGACCCTGGCCCGAGCACTCCGAGGCTCAGGTGCCCAAGGATTAGACTCCAGGGAGCCTGGCTCCAAAGCTGCACTCTCACCCAGCCCCCAGGTTGACACACTCCTTCTTATAATACAAAGGGGGGAGTCACTCGCTGACACCCAGGGAAAGGTGGCACCAGAATTGCCACCAGAGTGTGGGGCTCCCAGTCGCTTCTGCTGCCCAAGACATCACCTGGGCTGGAGGGGGAGACAAGCCTGGGTGAACCCTGGCTGCCACCCACTGACCCTGTGACTCTGGATAAGTGACCTCTCTGAGCATGTTTGCTCACCCTAGAAAAGGGGTAACAGTGCCCACATCAGGAAGTCATCGTGAGAGTTGGACGGGATCCTTCTCCTGCATTGGTCAGCTTGGGGTTCATCCATCTGGGGAGTCCCCAAAGCTTCCTGTTCCATCTACTTCTTCTTCCCTCTTCTCAGCCACCACCCTCCCACTTGGGTAGCACAAATACTAATTATAACCGTTTCCATGAGCTGTTTCCTGGTTGAGCCTAATTACTGGGCAGGACAGTCATCGTCACCATTATAAATATCATTAAATGAGACAGATTGACTTTGTCCTGAGTTTTATGTGATTAGATCGGCAAATTGTCCGGGCACACTTGGCCTCCCCAGCTGGAGACTCACCCAGCCCACTTGTGCTGCACCCAAGGGTGCCGGAGCTTGAGAAGGTGCCCTGGCATCTGCAGTGGCCCCAGGGTCAGGGCCAGCTGTGCCTCCCTGGTCTGCCTTGAAATTGGTGCTCAGGGAAGCTCAGAGAAGACATCTAAGCCCCTTGAACCCAGCTGGGAGGCCATGTCCAAAATGGTGAGGATGAAGCTGGTGGGCAGAGGGCAGGGTGGAGGGAGGTGGCGGCCACCACCTTATTTATTATCATGGCAATACAGCCAGCTCTGGGGACAGAAACACCTGGTTCACATCCAGCTTTGTTATTTACCAGGTGGGTGACTGGACAGGTAGCTCAGCCCCCGCGCCCAGGTGGTTTACACCGAGTTGGAAAAGAGTCAAGAACTCACCTGTGCCTGGTGTGTGCGCGCTTCCCCAGGGGTCCCTCCCTCCTGAAGAGCCCACTGCCACATGTGCTGAGGTTTCCCGGGGACAGGCTGAGGACCTTGAGTCTCATTTAGCTTATTTGGATAAGTGACCCCACAGACAAGGCACCCTGAGCCTCCTGTTAGGAGAGGAGAAAACCAAAGCCCAGACAAGCAGGGAAATGCCTTTGTCAAGGTCACACAGCCCCCATTGGAGGCCAGCCACTCCCTTGGGATGAGATGCTAGAAGCAAGCTTCTGGGGGCCTTGGGGAAGGGTCCCACCACCTGGAGGAAGATGCACGTAGGAGTCAAGCAGGACGGAAGGCGGAGAGGGTTAGGGCCTGTGAGCAGGAAGCTGGGCAGTTGGGGTGCAGCCAGTCACAGTGCAGGGGAGCAGTGAGAGGTGAGGGGCCAGGAGCAGGTCCCTGGTGGGGGAGGTGGGGCTCTGGCGGAGAGACCTGAGTCGCACCAATCCATTTAGAAAGTTCCGCCCGAGCCCACCGGCCGATGAGGGGCCAGGGTGAGTGGAGTTGGAGGTCCAGGGCCTGGGTGCTGACCAGGAAGGACCTCCGAGGAGGGCAGAGCCAGGAGGCCTGGACAGAGGCTCAGCGGGCAGGTAGAGGCCCTTAGGTGGGTGCGGGGTGGCCCATGGGGAGGAACAGGTGGTGTCGCGAGGCGGGGGGGCTTGGCACAAATGGCCTCCTCCCTGGGCACCGAGACAGCGCTGGGCAGGGTTCTCCATGCCCCCGGGGACCCTGCACGTGAGTCAGCCCTGGGCCGGTGGCGAGTGCTCCCTGGCCCCTGCGTGTGCGGGCACGTCTCTCCCACCCGCTCCAGAGCCAGCGCCAGCCCGGGGACTGCGGTCCAGACCAGGGCGACTGACTCACGGGCTGGGGGCTGGGGGGGCTGCTGCTGCTCAAAGGAAGGGGGAGCAGGCTGACCTCCCAATGCCCCTCTACCCTTGGCCTTCCCGTGTCTCACTGGGGCACCTGCGCCACCCCTGCCACCGTTCCCTGCTAGGCCTCCAGCTCCTCCGACCCCTTGGTGGCACAAAGCAGTCTCCCTCCCCCACGCCCAGCGGCCACATCCCTCCCTTTGTCCCACAGCCCGACTGGGGCGACCCGTAGGCTCCACAGCTCTGGAGAGCTGGCTCCAGGAAGGAGGCACAGGAGATGGGGAGACCCCGAGAAGCCAGGAAGGCCCCGTCTGCATCTCAGCGCTGCTCACTAGCCAGCGCTACCCTGGCTGGAGCCTCGGTCTCTGCGTCTGTGAAATGGGGCTCCCGGGACTGACTCCACAAGGTGACCCCAAGCCATAAGTAAGAGGAGAGCGTAGAAAAGCTGTGTCGGTCAAGGACTGCTTTCTCTTCCAGGGAATGGCCAGTTATTTTGTTAAATAAACCTTTTAACTTTAGAGCAATTTTAGATAGAATTATGGTGACGATAGTGTGGAGAGGGCCCTGGCACCCCACTCTCAATTCCCCGTATTATTAGCGTCTTGTGTGAAGCGCTTCCAGTACTGGGGCCTTATGACTCACTGACGTCCACACCCCACTCACATTCCTTAGGGGTGCCCATCGTCCCCTTCTGTGCCCTCCGCAGGCCACATTACGTTACTCTGTGTGTCTTTCGGCTCCTCGTGACCGTGACAGTTTCTCAGACTCTCCTGGCCTCTGATGCCCTTGCAGTTTTGAGGGTCCCAGCCAGGTGCTCTGTAGGATGTTCCTCAAGTGGGTCTCCTCTTGTGGCTCACAATCAGACGTGGGTGACGTGGTTTGGGGAGGGGGACCACAGAGGTAAAGCACCTGGTCATCACATCAAGGGCTCAGCGAACCTGCTGACGGCTATGTTCCGGCCCTGGCTGTGGGCAGCAGCCTCGGTCACCTGGGCAGTCAGTTATTTTTGCCCTGAGGACAGCAACAGGGTTGGGATAGAGTCAGATGTTGACGGAACCAAGGCCAAGACTAGAAAGTGTACCTGAGAGCAGGAGCCAGTGGCCAGGGCAGGGTGGGGGAGATGGCGGGAAGCAGGCCTGAGGTGGGGTCACGGAGCCCCCAGAGGGAAAGCAACATGGCTAAGGTCATGTGAGCCAGGGAACCTGGGGCTGGGCCCGGGTCTGTCTTTACTGCCTCTGGGCCAGGCCTTCCCTCTGCCAAGTAAATGTCTCGAAGCTGCCTTTCCAGGACAGGGTGTTAGGGGAAGCACGTTCCTGATAAGGTTATTTTTAACTCACTTTATTCCACAGGATTCATGGTTGGTTACAACTAAACTACATTCAGTAAAACGATATGCTCTAGAAATAGACAGTCAGGATCGTGGAAAACGTAAACAAAGAAAAGCCAAACATAAAGGCCAGGAAAGTACCAGTAAGTGAGTTTCAGATTTGGCTGTGAGGATCCTGGCAGCCAAGGAAAAAGGGATAGAGGCTGACTCCTATGACAAAAAGTAAAACCTGGGTGTGGTGGTGCCCATCTGTAATCCCAGTGGCTTGGGAGGCTGAGGCAGAACGATCTCGAGTTCAAAGCCAGCCTCAGCAAAAACTGAGGTGCTAAGCAACCCAGTAAGACCCTGTCTCTAAATAAAATACAAAATAGGGCTGGGGATGTGGCGCAGTGGCCAAGTGCCCCTGAATCAGTCTCCGGTACCCCCGCCCCAAAAAGTAATAGTGATGTCCAAGGGTGTCATCCTTCAGAGTGGCGGCCATTTTGTTACTGTCTTGCCTTTTACCCACGGTCCTCCTATTTGACTCTTCCTCGAGTTTATTCAAGCAGTATATTCTGTTTTTTTCATGGTTGAAATCACAGATGCCTGTGCCCTAGTGAAAATCTGGGATATAAACCAACCAGCTGCCTGTGTAGCAGGCTCTCTGCTGGGTGCCGGGGATGCAGGTGCGAAGGTGAAGCCATGGCTGCCTGCCCCCTCGGGTTCTCGCCATTGCAGGTAGACACCCAGAGGCCTAAATATCCTGCGGGTGCTGTGCTGGGGCACGCTGGAGGGAAGGGCACAATTCCTTCTGACTGGGGAGGAAAGGAGGGCTTCTTGGAGGAGGAGGCGGGGATCAAGATGGAGAGGGGTAGTTAGAGTAGAGCAGGCAGAGTCCTGGTTGTGGAGAAAACAGCCCCAGGCCCTTTGAGGTGGGGACCAGGTCCTACTCAGAGCTGCCCCGTCAGCTCGCAGCCAGGGCCTGGCAAGTATCAGGGACTAGCAAGCTTGTGTCGAAGGAGACAAGATGGGGCAGGGGAGGGGTGGGGGAGGCTGGGCCATTTGGGGAACCCCTGAGTGCCGGTCCAAGGAGGGGGTGTTTGTTCTTTACACATTGCAGATCAACTGAAGCCCCTCAAACCTGATATTTTATAAAGTGACCATGGCACAGTAATAACAGCTAACACCTGGTGGGCACCTGCTGAGGGCCCCTCACTGTTCGGGTACTTTGTCTATATTAGTTATCAAAGCAGTCCTGACGGGGAGGGACCGTTTGTCTTTTTTATATATTTATTTAAGTTCTGGGAATTTAACTGATGGGGTGCTTTACCCCTGAGCTACATCCCCAGTCCTTTCTATTTTTCATTTTGAGATAATCTCGCTAAGTGGCTTGGGGCTTTGTTAAATTGCTCAGATTGGCCTTGAATTTGCAATCTTCCTGCCTCTGCCTTCTGAGTCCCTGAGATTATAGGCGTGTACCCCGTGCCCGTTTATTTATTTATTTATTTGGCAGTACTAGGGACACTTACCACTGAGCTATATTCCCAGCCCCTTTTATTTATTTTTAACAGGGTCTTGCTATCCTAGAGGGAGGAACTATCTTAATCTTCCCTCATTTTACAGATGGGACCACTGAGCTCAGAGAGACCACTGAGTCACTTGCCCAAGGTCACACAGCTTGGAACTGTAGATTAAGGCTCTAAACTGAGGTTTGGAAAGACCTTTTACTCACTGTGCCTGCTGAATGTAAGCGTTTAGCTCATAGGCAACATGCATGTGCCCTGGGTGCCATGTGACAGTTTAACAGGCCAGCCAATGACGGGCACCAGGAGCAGGAACTGATGGGCACTTGGCCACAGGACGGCATCTCTACAGAGCTGAGCTTCGGAGTACAGTGTGCAGACAGTTGAGGGTGTGGCCATCAGCCCTTGGCCTCAGAGTTCCTCTCATGGGGCTGCTGTTTGTTGCCTCCGACGTGTTCCAGGATTCCTTGAAGATCCCCTGCCTTTGGCAAACCAACCGCAAGAGCCGTGGGAGTGACTAACGCTGTCCAGACAAATGGGCCGTGCCCGGGTGGCACCAGGCCATGAGGCCTTTGTTGTCAGAAACGTGAGCATTTATACACAGGGCAGGGCTTCCAGCCCTCACTGGTTTCTGGCACTTTCCCCCCATCTAGTGGGGACATGGGGGACCAGGGCATTCTGCAGGGAGCTATGGTTCCACTGCTCATTCTCGGTCTAAGCCAAACCCTTCTGTTGAGCACCAGGCCCGGAGTCAGCCCAGATTCCTCCTCCGCAGCTGCAGGCACACCAAGGCGGAAACTCCCCACAAAGCCAAGGTTGTTCTCCTTTCCCTGTGCTCCTGGGGCCGGGTGTGGCATCTGCAACCGCAAATGAGGCAATTAGGGAGCACAGCGCTGGCCATCCGCCAGCCCAGCACCCCGGTCTTCCTGGGGCACCGACTCCCTGAGGTCCCCACCTGGAGAAGCAGCCCGCCCTCCGCAAAATGCATGGACCAGAGTCCGGGCCCCAGGCCGGCCTGGCCACCTTCTAGCTGTGTGCCTTGGGCTTTGGAGGCTGCTTAGTGAAGTCAGTAGCAACAGGATTGGGAGACAAGCGCGAGATCCTGGTCCTTGCTCTCCAGCCTGGTGACAGGAGGGGACAAGTGCTGACTCCTCCCTGATCCTCAGTCTTTAAGTGAAGCAGAGGAGGGATACTTTTTTTGTTTTATGGCACACAGTAGGTGTTCATGGCACATAGTAGGTGCTTGTGGCACACGGTGGAGGTCAGGTCTGTGCAGCCCCTCTCCCCTGCCCTTCCTAAATCCTGCTGAGGCCAAGCCTAAGGGGGTGTAAGGACTCCACACCGTGGCCGACTAGTACATCCGGGGGTGGGGCTGCCATTGTTGGAATGTCACTCACCAATGAGGCCCCATGGTGCTCCCCACCCAGCGGAGCCCGGCTAAGCCTTCCCCACCTCGAGGGAGGGGGGCCTGCAGCAGTATTTCAGGAAGGGGGCCCTCAACTTTTGTGTGCTGAAAGATAAACAGGCCTCCATCTCAGTGTTTTGGGGTGCACATAAGCTTCCTGTATGGCCGTGTCGGGGTAGACTTCAGGGTGCCTGGTCTTGGTCCCTGGAGCCAGCGGCCAGCCTCCCTGTCTTGCCTCCCACCTTTGCTCACACATCTGGAGGCTGCAGCCTCAGGCGAGGCCTAGAGGCAACAGACCCAGCTTCTGGACCTCCTGTCCAGAGTGGAAGACACCACTGTCCTGCAAGCTGTCCTGGGACACAGCAGGCAAGCAGGTGGGGGGGGTAGTCAGGAGATCTTCCCAGAAAGGGAGGTCTCTGAAATGAGACAGAGGAGAGAGAGGAAGCCCTTGCTAAAGGACACTGGCAAGTTACGCCCAGCCTCAGTTTCATTTTCCACCAAAAGGGCCAAGCGGATCTGCTTCTGAGAACAGGTAGGTGAGAGGGGGTGACAATCCCTCACACCCAGGGGCTCCTGGGGAGATGTCCGGGATTTAGCTTCGTTTTCAAGGGCCTCTCCCTCGGGCACTTGACACTTTACTGGCAGCCAAGTTAGGGAGGCTGCCTGGGCGGGGCTGGCCTGACTCGGCCGTCCACCTGCCCACCTAAGAAATAGGCCAAGGATGGAAAAAGGAATCTTAGGTAGTTTGATCAAACTGGGGAGGAAGAACTAGATTGCTCCTCTGCGGGTCCCAAGGAAGTGGTGACAGTTTACAGAAACAAAAGCCAGGCGATAAATGTATGTAGATTTAGCAAGAGCACATGTCAGTGGTGCTGATGGGAAGGGGGGTAGTTTTTATTTTTGGCATGAGGAAGTTTAGGAGCTGTTTCAACTCCTGTCTCTTGGTGTAACCCAGTGTTCTGGTGTAGAAGAATCCCGGCTATAACCCAAATGAAGCACCTCTGAAGTCCCTTCTCTCTTTGAGGGGGACAATGGGATTTTTTCTACCAAGGGGGAGTGAGGCAGAAGTTTCAAGAATTTTAAGATTCTCCCCGCTCACCCAGGACCTGTGCCCCTGTTTTCTTTGGACTTAGACATTACAAAGACAGAAATCTTGAGGATATAAAGGCACCTTCCCCAACTCGCTCCACCATTCATTTTAACACTTGCCCCCCCCCATTTGTTCTACCATTCATTTTAAGTAGGGTGCTGTTTGTTGAGTACCTACTATATGCCAGGGGCTGGAGATTCTCTGCTGACAGGCCAGACAAGGTCCCAGCCCTGATAGAGCTTGTGATTCTAGGAAGAGGCAAAGAGCTAGACAATGAAAACATAAAAACAACAAAGTATTAACAGACTACAGTAAATTCTCTAAAGGAAAGCAAACAGGCTTCTGTAATGAGAAGGTGCAGAGCTCCTGCGGGTGGCTGGGATATTGCAGGAGGTGGCATTTCAGCTGAGCCCTGAAGCAGGCGCTGGCTGAGAGGAGAAAGATGAAAGAAGAAAGTTCCAGAGGAGACAGCAGCAACTACAAAGATCTTGGGGGAAGGGGCAACTTGGGGAATCTGAAGAACAGAGTGAATGCCAGAGAAGATGGGCCTGAGTGGGCGAGGAGCAGCCTGAGATAAGGGACAGGAGTGGCCAGGGCTCTGGGGCCCTGGTAAATGTCATTCCAGGGCTGGCCGAGGGCTTTTAAGCAAGGGGTGGCAAGATGAGAACTTTGGTTCTGAAGACAGCTCTGGCTGCTGGGGAGACCACCAGACAGCAGGTGTGGCAGCCAGGACACTCTGAGGAGCCACCATCTTGCTGATCCTGAGAACTTGGTCGGTCATCTCCCTGCTCTGATCCCGCGCATTCGAACCTGTGTGATTGTGAGAATCCACTGGGAATGAACAAAAATGCATTTTCCGAAACTGAAAAATATGGTTTAAAGTGGTGTGTCCTCTGGGATTCTACTGGATTAGGCCTTTTTTGGATTCAGTGTGGCAGGGACAGTGCTGGGCCCCAGAGTCCCCACCTAAACACCGGACACTTAAGAGAGCCCACTCTTCCAGTGGGCTGAGGAAGGCGAGGGAAGGGTGCTTGGAGGGGATACCTGTGTGGAGCTCTCTACTCCTGTGGGAGGGGGGACCCAAGGGTCACTTTCGTGGTTGGTTTGTTTAACAACTTATGAGTTTTGACCTGGTCCAAATCCATGATGTCTTTGTTCTGTTTTTGTGTGCTGGGGAGGGAACTCCGGCCTCTGCACGCTTAGGAGAATGGTCCATTCCTGAGCTACATCTCCAGCACTCTCAAAGCTACAATTCTTCATGTACCCAGGAAGGGACACAACCTTTGAGGAAGAGTGTGGCAGGCACCGGATTACCTTTAGCCAATCAAATGCATATGGCTTTTTTCATTCTATGTCAAGAAATTTCCCTGGAATTCTCTGAAATTCATTCATCCAGCTTTAAAATCCCTGAGCTAGCCAGGTGTGACGGCGCAAGCCTGTAATCTCAGCGACTGGGGAGGCTGAGGCAGGAGGATCTCAAGTTAGAGCCAACCTCAGCAATTTAGCAGGGCCTAAGCAACTTAGTGAGACTCCGTCTCAAAATGAAACAAAAAGGGCTGCGGATGTGACTCAAAGGTAAAGTGCCCCTGGGTACCAGAAACAGAAAAAGAAGGGGGGTGGGGAACAACCCTTTTGAGATAGAGGAAAGAGGCAATCAGAGCTCAGACGGGAGACACCTGCCATTTTTATCTCCCCTCCCCTCCCCTCCTCGCCCAGCCCCCTACATAGCCTTTCAAGCTTGATGGGGACACCCCCTGGACCCACCTAAGGGCTGAGAGTGGGGAGAACCTCTTTCTTTACTGCCAGGCCTGATACCGACTGGCACTGGGGACCTCATTACTGAGGAGGGAACTCTTGAGAGGCCCTTCCTGCCTGCTAGGGTCTTGAGTCGGGGTCCTCCCCGCGGGGGAGGCCGGGGTCCCCATCTCCTCCGGGGCTCTGGGCCTGCGGGCTTCCGCTCGGAGACCAGCGAGGGAACCCGAGCCNGGCCGAGGGCTCGGGTGTCCCGGCCGGGGCGGGGCGCGGGCGCTTCCCCATTCGGGCGCGAGCCATGGAGGCGCTGAGGGAGTCCGTGCTGCATTTGGCCTTGCAGATGTCGACCTACAAGCGGGCCACGCTGGACGAGGAGGACCTGGTGGACTCGCTCTCCGAGGGCGACGCGTACCCCAACGGCCTGCAGGTAGGAGCCGGCCAGGCCCGGGCATGCGCGCTGGCGTGGCGCCGCCCCGCCCGCCCGTCCCGTCCCGCAGGACCCCGGCCGCTCCCCGCGCGGAGGGTCCCCTGCTGGCCGCAGGGCCGCTGAGGCCGCCGCTCCCCGCGCCTGGCCGGCCTGTCCCCCCCCCCGCATCCCCCGGACACCTGCTCCCCGTCACGCCCAGGTGGCAGAGTCGAGCACCCCCTCGACCCGAGTCGTCTCAGTTACCAAGTCACAGAAGAGGCAGTCCCCGTGTTTGGTGGGACTTGTCCCGGGTCCCACAACCCACTGCTGGCGGGATCTAAAACTGCTCCAGCTTTAACATGAAAGTCCCTACATTCCACGCCTGGCCCTGGGCAACCCACCCTATCTGGGGACATTACCCTTTCTTCCTGCCCCTCCCTGCCCCAGTACCTGAATTTCCTGGGGAAGGGAGGGGGAGGATATGGTTTTCTGTCCCCCTCTCCCTGCCCCTTTTCAACCTACTGGGGCAGCTGGATTCCTCCCTCCAGGGTCTGCCCTGTGGGAATCTGACACCCGGACTGGCCAGCTCCTGCCTGGCAGCAGAGCGGTGAGCCAGGCCACCTTTTGCTGTCCTTGCCCTGCACACCTGCCCCGGGGACAGTTCTTGCCAGGGGGTCAGCCCTGGTGGGGTTTGCACCTGGGCAGGTAGGGGTGGGAACGAATTGGAAATGAAGAGAACACCCAGGGTGGCCCTGTGATCTGAGAGAGGAGGAGTGTGACCCCCTCAGCCCAGGAGGACTTCTGGCAGTTAGACCAAGAGAGGTGTCTAGGAGAGTCTTGGGGCTGCTTGGGGAACTGAAATCCAGTCAGAACTCCTCCCAAGGGTGAACTTAGGAAGAGTGGGGACAGCGCAGCTCTGGACAGACACACCCCTGAGAAGCTGGAATTCAGACAGCAGTAAAGGGGAGCAGCATGGATTGAGTTCCTTCTCCAGTCAATTCTGTTTTGATTTTTTAGTGCTGGGGATTGAACCAGGGTCCTGGGTGCATGCTAGCCAAGTGCCGTACTCCTGAGCGATACCCCAAGTCCTCCAGACTAGTTAGGTAGGCCCAGGGATATCCAAACTCATATTCCAAGTGCTATACACACGAAGATTCAGTACTCCTACCTATGTGGTCCCACTTAACCTTCAGGACCACCACTAGGAGCTGCAGAGTGACTTCTCCCAACTCACAGATAGGGAAACTGAGGCCCTGAGAGGAGAATAACCCAACTTAGCTTGGTCACAGACCTAGAAGTCTGGGAGAGACAACCCAATCTGCCTAAATCTGCTTCCCTGTGAACCCTTCAGAGGCTAAATCCAGCCGGAAGTTATTTTTCTGTAGCAGGCATTTTTCCCTTCACAAATCAAAACAGAATCTAATCAGCAATCTTTTTTTTCCATCTCATCTTCCCCAGAAGGTTCTAAATATATCAGCACAAAAGTATCAGAATTCACAACAAAATCACATGCTGTGCCGTTATTCTGACAGCAGCCCACTTGGGTTTACAGCCTTTTTCAGATCAGCAGTACATTCATCCAGGTGCACCCCCTGGCAGAGTGCAGGGAGCCCACTCTGAAGCCAGGGACCCACTGGTGGGCGTGGGTGAGGTGCCGCGTCTCCATCAGTCCTCATTCCCTCATCAGTGAGATGGGATCAGAGAAAGTGCTTGGAATGCACACTCCAGCGTCTGCTAGGAGCACTGTTGTTTTTATGACCTATGAAGTAAGGGCCAGCATGGCCATGGTACAGATAGATGTCAAAACTGAGCCCTAGGGACAAGTTGGGGACATCCTGTGGCCATATCGCTGTCATGTGAATTGGAGGTCAGTTGGTATCCCCATGTCACACTGCCCAGCTGGGTATATTTTCCACTTGCCATGCAAGGAAAGGCAAAAGGGTTAGCCCAGGCTGGGACATTTCTGTGGGTACCTCACTTGGCTTGCTTGGTGCCCAGGGCAAAATTTTGTGAATTCTCCAGTGCCTGCATTTCTGAGTTAAGACCTGTCTACCTCAACTTACAAGGCAGAGTTGGGTTTCTGCTGTTCTTTTTTTTTTTTGCAGTATTAGGGATTGAACTCAGGGGCACTCGACCACTGAGCAACACCCCTGCCTCCCCCTTTATTTTTTTAAGACAGGGTCTTGTTAATTTGCTGAGGCTAGCCTTGAATTTTCTATCCTTCTGCCTCAGCCACCCAAGTCATTGTGCACCAAATGCACAGCTCAAGGCACACTTTTTTATTATTATTAATTCAATTCAATGCTTTTAATCCTTTGAAGGTCTTTTTCCTATAAAATCTTTACATGCTCATTTGTGGTTAAAAGAGAGAGAGAAATATAAAAAAGGATTTAAAAAGAAACAGAGATCCCACTGCTCAGAGATAATGGGTTCTAGTTTTTTCTATGCATACATGTGTGTGTTTGGTGCTAGAGATTGAACCTAGGACTTTGTGCATGATGCTGGATATGTGCTCTTCCATTAGCTACTTCCTTGGTCCCTTTTGTATGTGTGTGTGTGTGTGTGTGTGTGTGTTTAAAGATAATTGAGCTCACTCTTTATGTGTCCTGAATTTTGCATTCAGTGCCATTTCATAATCATTTTCCATGTTAAAATCTTCCAAAACATGCCACCACTAAAAATCTATAGAGGGCTGAGGTTTGTGGCTCAGTGGTGGAGCGATTGCCTAGCACATGTGAGGCCCTGGGTTTGATCCCCAGCACCACATAAAAATAAATAAGTAAAATAAAGATATTGTGTCCATCTACAACGAAAATATTTTTTAAAAAAATCTGTAGCTTTTGTGCATATTATTTATTCAATCTAGTATAGATGAACAATTAGGAAAATTGTCATCACACTACAGGTGACCGTCTTTAGCCTTTCAGGTTATTCCATGGTCTGGATGCTTGAAACATAACTGCTCCCTCCATGTTAGCCTTTTAAAGATGGACTGTGAACCCCCAAATCTTCCTCTTTTAATTGGCAACTATAAAAATAAGCTATTGGACAGTCATGGTGGCGTACATCTATCATCCTAGCTGCTTAGGAAGCTGAGGCAGGAGGATGGCAAGATCAAGGCCAGCCTTAGCAACTTAACGAGACCCTGTCTCAAAATAAAAAATAAAAAGGGCTGCGGGTGTAGCTCCTGAGTTAAATCCTCAGTACAAAAAAAAAAAAAAATTAAATAAATAAATAAAAATAGGCTTAGCCCTCAAACAACTCATTTGAGTGGATTGTAAGTAATTCGCCTAAAATAAGATAATAAGATAAAGGAAAACTGCTTTCAAATAAGGTATAGGTAGAACTTTCCTCCAGCTAAATTCAGCACTTTGTTAACACATCCAGTAATAAAAGTGGCAAGTGTAGCTGAGAGATGAAAATTTATATTTTCATTTATTAGCTATTGGTGTTGATCACTTTGGAATTAGAGCTAATTGCTTCTTCTTCTTCTTCTTCTACTTTTTTTTTTTTTTTTTTTTTTT
>NW_026000082.1:39113015-39130019 GCF_001458135.2 Marmota marmota marmota
GAATTTTGCATTCAGTGCCATTTTCATAATCAGTTTTTCCATGTTAAAATCTTCCAAAACATGCCACCACTAAAAAATCTATAGAGGGCTGAGGTTTGTGGCTCAGTTGGTGGAGCGATTGCCTAGACATCAATGTGAAGGCCCTGGGTTTTGATCCCCAGCACCACATAAAAATAAATAAGTAAAATAAAGATATTGTGTCCATCTACAACGAAAATATTTTTTAAAAAAATCTGTAGCTTTTGTGCATATTATTTATTCAATCTAGTATAGATGAACAATTAGGAAAATTGTCATCACACTACAGGTGACCGTCTTTAGCCTTTCAGGTTATTCCATGGTCTGGATGCTTGAAACATAACTGCTCCCTCCATGTTAGCCTTTTAAAGATGGACTGTGAACCCCCAAATCTTCCACTTTTAATTGGCAACTATAAAAATAAGCTATTGGACAGTCATGGTGGCGTACATCTATCATCCTAGCTGCTTAGGAAGCTGAGGCAGGAGGATGGCAAGATCAAGGCCAGCCTTAGCAACTTAACGAGACCCTGTCTCAAAATAAAAAATAAAAAGGGCT
This sequence comes from Marmota marmota marmota, assembly GCF_001458135.2. Classification (NCBI taxonomy): domain Eukaryota; kingdom Metazoa; phylum Chordata; class Mammalia; order Rodentia; family Sciuridae; genus Marmota; species Marmota marmota. The sequence continues at coordinate 39,113,592 of NW_026000082.1, forward strand.
GCGGGTGTAGCTCCTGAGTTAAATCCTCAGTACAAAAAAAAAAAAAGTAGAAGAAGAAGAAGAAGAAGCAATTAGCTCTAATTCCAAAGTGATCAACACCAATAGCTAATAAATGAAAATATAAATTTTCATCTCTCAGCTACACTTGCCACTTTTATTACTGGATGTGTTAACAAAGTGCTGAATTTAGCTGGAGGAAAGTTCTACCTATACCTTATTTGAAAGCAGTTTTCCTTTATCTTATTATCTTATTTTAGGCGAATTACTTACAATCCACTCAAATGAGTTGTTTGAGGGCTAAGCCTATTTTTATTTATTTATTTAATTTTTTTTTTTTTTTGGCCTTTTCTTTCTTGGTGCTAGGGATCAAAGCCAGGGATTTGTGCACACGAGGCAAGCGCTTTCCCGCTGAGCTACATCTCAGCCTCTAAGGCACTTCGTCCTAACCTGGAGCCCTCGCTCTGTCCCTCGTGGCCTTAGACCTTAAAGCAGCTCACTCACACAGCTTTATAAAATGGGTTAATAATGTTGCAACTCACCTCTGGGAGCTGCTACAAATATTCAAATGAGGCCACAGAGGTGAAAGTGGTCTCAGTGCTCAGAGCACAGACCTGGCTGCTAGCAGAATTCTCCGAGAAAGTCACCATTCGTAACATCTCAGCCCTTATGTACCAGCTTTCCCTGCCTGGGCCTTGGCCTGCTAAAGCCGGAGCCTGGTCGCCCCACACTTGTACACTTCAGGGGCTTGAAGGGAAGTAGCCTTGGTTGCCCCTGCAGCCAACCTGGGAAGCCTCCAGCCACAACCTGTGACACTCATCCAGTGATTTCTCAAAATCTTTTAGTTTTATTTTTTAGGAATACTGAGATATTTAAGTTCATAGGGCAGTTGTTTGGAGGGTGATTCTGGAGGCAGACCCATTCAGGACTTAAAAAAGCCTTCTCTGCTTAGCAGGGGGCCTTTCAACTCTCTACCAGTTACAAGATTAGACTCTTGGCCTGAAGGTTCTAGAATCTGAGACAGTCCCATGTGGGGCTTCATCCCAGCTTCCTCACTTAAGAGAGGGGACACTGATGAGGCCTAGAGGCTGCCCAGGCGCATGTGATGGAGGCTCGGCCGGCCTCTGACTTCTTTCTTCCCTGTGCCACAGAGATCTGGGTATTCATTCTGGAAATCAAAGACAGCTGGGAAGTGTTTCTCTCAATATCGGACCTGCAAGGTGTCCCCTCCCCTATGATGGGAAAATTTTAAGCTATTACTCAAAGATCAGGCTTGGGGACCGGATGGTAGGGAGGGCTCAGGCAGATGGCGGGGGACAAGGCACCATAGGTTTGCTCTGGGCTGACCCCAGTGGCCTCAGCAGGAAGTCCACCTCATGGAAACTGTAATGAAAGAAACTTCCCCAAACTGACACCCTTGTGGAGGCAGGGCCCCCCGCTAGGTCACGGTCTGTCTGTTCTGAAAGGCTGACTCCAGGGCAGCCTGGTCCCCTGCCAGCCCTCGGAGCAGCTGGGCTTCTGGAGGCAGGGGGTGGGCTCCCCACCAGACCTTTGAAAATGGCTTCCTGTCTGCCGCTCCATGCGGCCTGGTCACTGGGGGACCTGGCTCCCCGACTCTGAGAGCCAGGCTCCCCGCCCCTGCTGCTACTGGCGAGGCTCCTGGGCCCCAGGCGGTCCCCGTCCTCACCTGCAGAACTCGTTCTTGCTGAAAGGCTAGGTGAGCCGCGCACTTGGTTCTGTAACCGAATCTTTATCCCCGATTAGGGCTTTGTTTTTTTGGCTGTGGAAACCCTGGGAACTCCTGGGCCCAGCAGCTCAGTTCTCCCCACCCCCCACCCCCAGGCTTTTCTGCATCCAGTGCTTCCTCCTTGGTCTCCTCCGCTGCTCTCTGCGGGGAGACGCTCCTTTCTCTACTGCTTTCGTTCTCTCTGTGCCTCACAGGATGATGCTAGGAAATAAGGCCGGCCAGCGAGGAGCGCCCACCCGGCTCGCAGCTCCATCTTCCAGCCTTTGGCTCTGGACTTTGGCCAAGGGCCACTTCCCAGTGATGTTCCCCAAGATGGATTGGGCTGCTTGCCACTAATCCTCTGCCCTCTAACTGGCCACAGCCCAGTCTCCCATGATTGACAGGCCCTTGTTTCTTTAAAAGGAAAGCGAGAAATCGCTCACCTCTCCCCTTGCTGTGACATCATCTCCTGGGATGGTCCCCAGGGTCCTATGCAGGGGGCAAGGCAGGTGCAGTGGGGGCTCAGAGAAAAGGGACTTGGCTGAGCAGGTGGCCGGAGGGAGCAGAGTGGTACCTGGCCCAGCCTCTGCCCTGTCCGTTGCACCCAGAATTGGCCAGTGCTGCCAGGTGACTTTCCCTGCCCCGGGGAGCTGCCTCTGGATCCGCTCTGCCCTTCGAGGTGAGGCCTGAGCAGAAACCAGGAGGCCTTGGCCCGGCAGCACAAGTCGAGCCAAAAACATGCCACGGGTTAAGAATCTCTTTTCAGATTCTGTTTGTGGTTCTTGCCTGGAACTATGAGTTTTTAATTCAATTCTGGCCTAATTCTAATTTAATTTCCAGCAGACACCATCTGTTTAGATTCAACACTTTGCTTGACATCGAACAAGGACTCCCAGCTTGACTCGGCTCCTCTGGCACGTGGCACGGTCGCCTTGGGACGCGCGGGGCGCCAGTCCTGGAGAGATGGGGCGCCTCATTGTCCTCTCTCCTTATTCTTCTCCTCCGCCCCCCTTCTGTGCTTCTTCTGGAGCTAATGCTAGTACCTACTCTTAGGGACAAAACCAGAATCATACCGTCTGTGACAAATCAGAAGGCTCAGGACGCCAGGCACGCAAGCATTTCCCAGCTGCCATCAGTGCCTCTTCCTCCCCGTGCTCCCCGCTCCTCCCTCTTCTGCCTTCTAGTTTGTCCCCCCCTCTTCCCCCTCCTCAGTACCTCTGCTCTGGCTGGCCTCCGTGTCCCCTCACCTCAGCATTTTTGAGTCTCCCAACATGGCGAGGGTGTCCTGTGTCTCCCCAAGCCTCGTGGTGTGCCCTCCAGCCTCCTAACGCTGGCTGCAGCAGAGGGGAGCCTCTGCACCCTGTGAGCTGAGCCACAACGGCTGGGGCAGGAGAGGCCACGAGGAGGAGGAGGAAGGCCGCGACAAGTCCAGGGGTAAAACCATGGCCAGGCAGAGGGCACGGTGACCGTGTCTCCAGGGGAAGCAGTGCCTGCCTCAAACCCATGGGCCCCTCTGATTATCAGTGCCCAGGTAAATGGGATGAGGTCACCGATGCCTAAAAAAGCACCTTATGAACTTTTGAGTGCCGTGTGTGTGTGTGTGTGTGTGTGTGTGTGTATGTGTGTGTGAGCACCGATGGCTTTCACCTTAATACAAGGCTTTTTTTTGGGGGGGTGGGTACTGGGTATCAAAACCAGGCTTGCATTACCACTGAGCTACCTTCCAGTCTTTTTTTATTTTATTTTGAAACAGGGTCTTGCTAAGTTGCCTAGGCTGGCCTTGAACTTGCTGTCCTCCTGCCTCAACCTCCCATTTGCTGGGATTAAAGGTGTTGCCACCATGCCCAGCTTAATATAAAGTTTAACTAATCGAAGTAACATGGTCAGAAATCTTTGCGCGCCCCACCCCATTTTTTTTTCTGCAGTGCTGGGGATATAACCGAGGGCCTTACACACGCTGGGCAAGTGCTCCACCACCGAGCCACATCCCCGGCCCATTTTGTTTTTATTGTGAGACAGGATCTCACTAAATTGCTGAGACTGGCCTTGAACTTGCGATCCTCCTGCCTCAGCCTCCCCCATAGCTGGGATTAAAGGCTGCGCCACCGCACCCAGCCTGGGTCTCCCCGTTTTAAAAAAAGCATTTTACGGGGTCCCAGCAGGCAGCGGCTCACTCCCTCTGCTGACCCACCACCGGTGTCGGAGCCTCCCGGATGTCCATGAAAGTGTCACCGATTCTCAAGTTCCTTTCTCAGTTTTAGGACACAATTTTTCTTCCACAGAAAGTTCTCATGTTCCCCTTTCTCTGGTGCAGCAGTTCCCAGTCCTCTCCTGCCAGGAGAGTCCCCGAGGATGGCCACAGTGCCCTTCCCTCAGGGGCCCATGTCAGACCCCTAAGTGGTGGCGTGGGACATCCTCAGGGCCCTCTCCTGGCTCTAGAGAGCCCCTCCTTGTGCTGCTTGGAGTCTGGGTCTCCTTAAACCCCCTGGCAGGCTGCCTTGGTCTCCTTAATGTCTCCCTATCTCCCTTCCCCTCCTTGGCAGGCCTCACTCCTTTCTCCCAGCCCTTCCCAAAGGGCAAATCTAATGCTGTCTCTCCAGGCCCCAGGAGGCAGTCCGCCTTCTTTAGCTTATAGCGCCCTGTGGGATCCAGGCCTTGCACCCCTCACCAACTCCTACTTACTCTTCAAGACCCAGCCCAGACATCACCTCCTCCAGGAAGCCTTCCGAGACTGAAACCCTGCCCACCCCAAACTTTTCTTGGTCTGCCTTCTTGCTGCGCAAGAGCAGTGAAAAGCAAAACAGTCCACCTTCCCGTCAGCGTTTCTAGTGTGGCCTGAGTTGGTGCCCAGCTGTTTGTACCAGGAGGTCATGACACTGCGCCAACCCCCACCCTCAGGAGACCCTTCCTGTCCTGTGGCCCTGGCTTTTGCAGGAAGTACCTCTAAGAACAGTGGGGAACCCAGGGCAGGCTTTGGGTGTGCGTGGCCTGGGCTGAGAGCTGTTGTCTGCTCTGTCCCTGGAGCTGGAGGGCCCGCCACACCCTCTTGCTTCCCCCCATTGTGCCTCCTTTCCTGTTGAGCCGGGAGGGGGGGCGGGCATTTTCCCTCCCTTTGAGGACCTGCCTGCCCGGAGCTGTTTCTCCTTGTGTTTTCCGCAGCATCTCCCGAGACTCCCCCTCTCTGGCCCTCCCTCTCGTGGGCTCTGGGGTCTTCAGACTCCGCCCCTTGAGCTGTGTGCTGGGAGGTGGGGTCGCACCCGCTCCCCCTCCGCTCCCTCAAATGTAAAAAGAGGACTCATCAGGTTGCTCTAGTGGGGCTGGGAGGGCTCTCTGAGCTAAGGGCGTCCCTGCTCTGGGAAGCCTGAGCCGTGGTCAGCCTTGTCCCCAGCTCTGTAGACGTGGGGGCTCTGAGGAGAGCCCAGCTGGACGCCCGCAAGTCCAAACATCCTGTTCTTTCTTGAACTCCCTCCTGGAGCCACAGGGAAACGCTGTAGGTTTTTTTCATCTACTCCTATCGGGTGACACGGAACACACAAGCCTGGCTGGCTTGAGCTGCCGGCTCTCTGACGGGTGGAAGCAGGTCCAAGCTACTGAGCAGGGTGGCGGCTCCTTTCCTGGATTAGGGCTGACTCTGTGGGAACTGGACCACCTCTGAGTTAGGAGGGCAGCCCTGATGCCTCCCCAGGGCCCGGGCCTGCCGTGGAGCCCCTTCCTCCTGGGCAGGGGGCACCCCGGGCACCTGTCCTCCCCACCCCTCCTGCCTCCTCCCCTGCAGGTGAACTTCCGCAGCCCCCGGAGCGGCCAGAGGTGCTGGGCAGCACGGACCCAGGTGGAGAAGCGGCTGGTGGTGCTGGTGGTACTTCTGGTGGCAGGACTGGTGGCCTGCCTGGCAGCTCTGGGCATCCAGATCCAGACAAGTAGGTGCCTCTGTGTCTCGTGGTGGGCTCGACGCCCTCCTGCCCCCGCCCTGTCCAGCTGTGCGAGGGCAGCTTCCTGCTCAAGCTGGACTGGCTTCCAAGGCTGAGCAGGGGGCTGGGCCTGCTGGGCTCAGGGAGCTGAGGATAGACCGAGCCCAGGGAGGTGGGCGGCATGGATGGTATGAAAGTCTTGGAACCAGAAGGACCAGCAAGTTCTCAACTGTGACCTGGAAAAGCCACGTCACTTCCCAGAGCCTTCGTCTTCTCTACTTTAAATGGGTAAGCAGTGCCCAATTTGGAGATGGCTCTGAGGATGTACCTGGCGCCTGAGAGGACTTCCTCAGCTCGGTTCTGGGCACTGCTGTTGTTAGGACGTGGGACGGTTAGACAGGCTGCCACTGCCTGCTGTCCTCAGCCCCAACAGACTAGCAACAAAGGCTTCTGTTTACTGTACACCTCCCGCGGGCCAAACGCCTGTCATTTAAGGCTGTCGCTTCCTGTCCTCCTCAGAGCACCCCTGCAAGGCGTGGTTGCTTTGGGTCCTTTTCCATATGAGGAAATGGGCATAGACCAAGTAACTTGTCCAAGCTTACGCAGCCAGTGGGGGTCGAGTGGCAGGTTGAGTGGAGAAGTTTGCACAGGCTGCCGGATCCTGAGGGCTCTGGGGCCCAGGCCCTGCCCACCCGCTTTGTAATCAGGAGGCACTCCGGAGCATACCAGGACCCCCAAAGGAGCTCAGCTCTGTGACCCAAGGCCTTCGCACCGCTCTGTAAGTGGTGTGTCTGTTCCATCCCACATGGTGATGCCATGGGGCCTCTCAGGTCCTGCGGTCAGGGGTCCGAGGCTGGATCTCATGTCCAGCTGCGTAGATCCAGTCAGTGCCTCATTGCTCAGCCCTTACACAACCCAACAGGGTAGATTCAGGTTACAACCAAGGCCAGGGGCCCACTCTCCTGTACCCCCACATCCTGCTTTCTGCTGGTCCACCTGGTGAGCAGCCCCAGGGGTTCCATCCACCAACTTGGTCACTCACCCCATCAGAGAGTTCATGGCTGTATTGAGCCTTTGCCACTGTGAAGTTGCTGACCTGTGAGGGTAGCCATGTTGGGCTGGGGTGGGGAGGGCCCTTGGGGGCCTGAGGAGAGGGCAGAGACTTCATCTGAGTCACCCCTGCATCCCTCTTGCATGGGACCCATATCATTCATTCATTCCACAAACGTGACGGGTGCTTACTCTGTGTACAGGCACTGAGCTAAGGACCTGTGTAATACTTAAGAAATAATCACTTGATTATTTAACTATTTAATGGTTTATGGGCTTTTTACCAAATGTGCCTGGCCCAGCAGGTGCTTAATGCCTATTTGATTCATTAATTACTAATCTCCAGACTTTTAACCATATGTGCCTGGCATTGTGCCTGCATATCTTAACTGTGCAAACAGTAAATCGAATAGACGAAATTTTCTTAGAGATCCTGCACCTACTAGAAGAAAAAGTAGGCCCAGATCTTCATCATGTTGGCCTAGGAACTGGAAGTTGGAGTGAACCACAGAGTAGGAGGATTAAGCCTTTCTCTGCCGAGTTGTGTGTACCTGACTGTGCAGGTGTGAGTTGCAAGTGTGCGCATGCACCTCTCTGTCAACAGGGCACAAGCAGATCTTCCTCACCCTGAAGCTGCCACCTTACCTTGTCCTCATCGAAGTCAGTCCAGAACAGCTGGCCAGTCAGTGTGGAGCCTGGCCAGCCCCGTTGCTCAGCTCATGGCCCAGGACCCGGGGAGTGGGGCAGATTCAGCAGCCAGTGTTGCCTGCGACCATCCCTAGGAGTTCCTGCCAGGAAGTTTCTTCACCGGGAACCAAAAGGGAACCCCCAGGGTCAGCTCCTAGCAATCAAACCCAAAACACTTCTGCCAAGTGGGGCCCACACGGAAGAATCCTGCTTCTGCCTCGTGTTCCTGGCTCTCAGGGCCTCAGGCAGATTTTCCCTGGCCTGGACCCGGGAGAGGAATGAGCCGGGCAGAGGATCAGTGACCCTGGGCCACCTGAGAAAGCAGTGGCCACCTCGGATGTTGACAGTAACCTCGTTACCCAGCAGTAGGTGCTGACATTGGCCACAAATGCGCAAACATCAGGCCAGTCAAGGCAGATCCTCTGGTGATTCTACAAGACCCGCCAGTGAGTATGTCTGGCCAGTGAAGTGCATTCCCGTCCACCCTCCTGCTAGGCCCTCCCTCCCGGAAACTCTCAGGTGCTTTGCAGACAGCAGCCGCCAAACAAACAATTATGTTCTCCCAGGAAATATTTCAAAGCATCTTTGATGGCACTATCCAGATGAATGCTTTTGACGTGGGTCTGGTTCCTGCTTCTCAGCTGACCACACACCCTAAAGGGAAGAAATATGAGCCCTGCTGCAGGTGGTGACAGGCGCTGGGCAAGGCACTTTCATTCAATCACTTGTTCAATCCACAGTCGTGTATTGAAGAGCTGCCTGATGCCAAGCACAGTGACAAGAAGAGGACATAGAGGAGCAAGGGAGATATCTGACCCACCCTGAAGCTCATATTCTAGTGCAGGAGGTGGATAGGGAGATACGGTCGTGACCCAGTGCAGCCCACACTGAGATGGCAAACACCCAGGCAGCGAGGGACCCAGAGGGGAAGAGGGTCTGGAAAGGTTTCCCTAAGGAACGGAAGCCTTGGATGAGCAGGGCGGGAAACCATTAATTAACTAACCAAATATACATTAAGACCTGCTTGGCCAAGACTATTTGTTTAAAGATCGTCAAACCCTAGAATAGTTAGATAACCCAACAGTCACTGCCCGGGCCCAGCCAGGAACCCAGGGCAGTGTCTGCAGAGGAGGCGCCCGCTGAAGATGCCACCTGCAGGACCGACTCTAGGTGCTGGTTTCTGCTTTTGTCTTCAACCCTGAGCCCCTCAGCACTCTGCCTTCTGGGTCTTTCCACCAGCCAGGATCGTGCCAAGCTTTACTTCCTGTGGTTTGGGTGTAACAACAATAGGTATTCTTTTTCTTTCCCAAATATGAAGTTTTATCATAATAGTGAATAGGCCTTGTCAAGCCACACACAAGTTCTCTTCCGCCTTCCCCCATAAAGAGTCCTGTCGTCGCTGTGGCTGGGGATGGGGACATGCAACTCTGAAACTCATGACAAGCTCATCTGGAAATATTGAAAATGGCAGCTTCAGTCCTGCCGTAGAAGAGATGCTCTGGGTTCACGCACAGTAGCTCAGTAATTTTTAATTACTGCCTAATCTCAAAATTAAGTCACCCTGATTTTCTTGCTGTTGTGTGACTCCTCTGAGCCCTTCATCCACCTGAAGGACTTGGTGTTTGTCAGCTGAGGGGGATAAGCCCCCGGGGACCTGCTCAAGACCCTCAGCCCTACTGGTATTGTTTCTGAGTGAGCTGAAGGCTGCAGTCTTTCGTCCTCTCTAAAGATTAGCCGGCACCCCAGACCTGTCTGGTGTACCCTGTGTGATGGGATCATGTGAGGTCTTCCTGTCGTCACTGTGAAATGGACCCTGGAAAAACAGAGGCTCAGAGGTTTTGTTTTTGGTTTTCGTTGGAAGTGCTGGGGGTTGACCCAGGGCCTTCGGTGACAGAGTGCACACTGCCGAGCTGCGCCCCCAACCCAGGCTCGGCAGGAGGTCTCTGCGCCAGACCGCAGAGGCAGAAGCGGAAAGTTGAGATTTGAACCCAGATCTACCAGTCTCCAAAGCTACCCAGCCTCACTGCCTCCCTGTGTGGTGAAGGAACCAATCCTGCCAGTCAGGCCACTCCAGCCTCTGCTGTGGCCACCAAAGAGGAGACGGACAGCAGGAAAACCCGGCCTTGGGGCTGCTGGGCCAGGACAGGCCAGCGTTCGGCTCTCAGCTCTCCCGTGCGGCTGGATGACCTTGGTCTGGTCGCTCTCTCAGAGCCTCAGTTTCCTCAGGGATATTCCACCCGCATCTGATGCTGGAGCGAGGGTTGAAAGACCGTGAATGTGCGTGGTGGTCCTGGTGCCCAGCCTGTTCAGGAAGCAGTCCCCGCTGTGGCCTGGGTGGCTCCTGGGGGCAGGCCATGAGGCGGGCAGGTTCATTCGTCCTGCGGCCTCAGGGAGCCTCTGGGGACCTGCCAGGTTGGTCCCTTGCGAGAGCTCATCAGACAGCCTTGAGGCAGGGTCCGGCCCTTGCTCACGCCTTTGGCAAACCAGCCTCTCAGGTTGTTTCTGTTTGTTTGTTTATTTATTTATTTATTTATTTATTTATTTGGTTTAGGGTTGTTCGCCACCGCCCCCCCTCAATTGGGACAAGCAGCTCTCCTGCCTGGTGAGGGAATGGCTTCTCTCAGTCCTTTCCCTGCCCTGAGTCCTGGTACCATATGTCCGCATCACCCAGTTGGCTCCTAGTCAATGTTCAGTTTAGTTTTGTAAATAAGTGGCAGTTTCTCCTGGTGTGTTTTGACTTTGCTTATGTAACGTGTGTGTCCCCAACAGAAGGGTCGGCTCCTGAAGGGAAGGACTGCCTCCTGTCTCCCCGCCTCACACACACTCTGTACTCGGCAAAGGGCCTCAGTATTGATTCTGTGGAGTAGATGAGTGCGTGAATGAGTGGATACGTGTGTTGAGCATCGGGGAATAATAAGAAGTCAGAGAATCTCTGTGGAGGGAAGGGTTGATTAAGGGAAAAGCACCCCTGGGTGTGCTGGTGCCCACCTGTAATCCCAGATTACGTCGGAGGCCGAGGTAAAAGGATAGGACACTTGAAGTCACCCTCAGTTTAGCAAAACTGTCTCAAAGTAAAAAAGGCTGGGGATGTAGCCCTGGGGTGATGAGCCCCTGGATTCAATCCCTAGAAAAAAAGCACCTGGGCTCTAGGTACTTTTAAGCCACAGAAGGGATTTTAGGCAACGGGCAGAAGTCTTGTTTCACAAACCAGAAGATCGTGAAGCTGCCGGAACCCTTTCTTGTTCGGGGTCTAGTGACCATCCAGTTCCAAGTCTGTTCGGTCAGGGCAAGGGTGGAGCTCGTGTGCTGGGGTCCCTAGGCCACCTGCGCTGCCCTCCGCAACCCTCCTCCCTGCCCATCACTGACTTTTTTCCCTTACCCCTCCAGGAACACCCCCAGTGTGCCTGAGCGAGGCCTGCGTCTCGGTGACCAGCTCCATCTTGAACTCCATGGACCCCACGGTGGACCCCTGCCAGGACTTCTTCAGCTATGCCTGTGGGGGCTGGATCAAGGCCAACCCCGTACCTGATGGCCACTCACGCTGGGGGACCTTCAGCAACCTCTGGGAACACAATCAAGCCATCATCAAGTACCTGCTGGGTAAGCACCAATGGGGACACTAAGGAATGGGCTGCAGGGAGCGCCACCTACTGCACCTGCCAGCCAGGCCTGGTCAGAGGAGGGGCATTGCCCTGTCACTCGCTGTGGGGCCCTGCTGTGTGAGTTATTCATCTCTAGTCTCAATTTCTTTGTGTAACAGCATTAATAACATCCAAACTGTAGAGTTGTTTTGTTTGAGGTGCTGGGAATCAAACTCAGGGCCTTGCATATGTTAGGCAGGTGTTTTGTCAAAGTTTTGAAACAGGGTACTTGCTAAATTGGCCAGGGTGGCTTCAAATTTGCAATCCTCCTGCCTCAGCCTCCAAAGTAGCTGAGATTACAATCATGCACCATTGCGCTCAGCCCAAACTGCAGGGCTTTGAGCACTACAGAACACACTGTGTTGCGTCAGCCCGTCTGTGACATATACCAGGCACACAGGAGCTGGTAGCTGTGGTCATTTTATTTTGTGGCTTTAGGATGCAGCATCGTCCTTGACTAGCATTGACTGAGTTTTGAAAGCTGTGAGCAAATGGAGTCAAGGCTGGACATACCACATCAGACTTTAACGCTACGGCCCAACAAAAGTTCTAACAGCTTATCAGAGAGTTAAGTTCTCCACGTAGGCAGGGGTCTTCCATGGCCTCACAGACTCTCCAAAGTACTTTTGACTTTGGGGTTGATGGTTTCATCCTCAGATTCCAATCCCTGTCTCCCTTGTTTGCAGCTGTATTTCTGGTTCATGTTGTTGAATTCCCATCAGCCCCATGGAACCCAAAGGGAGTTCCAGCGCCGGGCTACACCCCAGTCCTGACTCAAACCCCTTGGCAGTAGGGACCTTTTCCTGCTGCCCCCTGCTGTCCCCTGTCCTGGGACCCTAAATGCTGGGAAGGGCCAGATTACGAAAAAAACAATCCATGCAGCCATGCTGGACAGACCTTGGCTTTGACAAATACTCATTGACTTTTTGAAAACCACTCAAGACACCCGAATAGATAAAATGGAAGAAGCTACCTGAGAGGGGACAAATCTTCTCAAAAGGACAGTCATCTCCTTACGAGACAGGAAATGATTCTAATTTGACAGTTATGAAATCAAGGCAGCTGGGGCTCTTGGTGAAGGTGGGAACATGTACACAGGTGAAGGAGTCCTTGACTCGCCCGTGCCTCGTGCTGGGACACAGCTGCCACCAGGTAAAACCTGCTTGTCCTTTCTCCTTGACCCGGGCAGTTCCTGGGTGGGATGCCCCTCAGCACCCAGTGCAGCGACAGCCTCCTCCTGGCCCCCCAGGGATGGAGCAGGGTGGTATGCGAATGGAGAGTGAAGGAATCTGCAAGCCAAAACGGCCAAGCCTCAGACTGAGATGGCCCCCAGCCATCTGAGGCCACCAAAGGTGTCTTCCAAAGGGGGTGCCGCCTTTTGTTTCAGATCTGGAAGCTCAAGTGGCAAATATGTCTCTGGTTTCAAGGCTACAACTCAGGACAGTCCCTTCCCCAGTGCCCAGTGACACAGCCCGGGCCTTGGCAGGACCATAATGAAGCAGTGGGTGGTCCAGACATGTAGCGAGGTGGGCTGGCCCCCTGCTGCAGCTGCAGGAGCTGGGTTCAGTGCCGACTCTCACTGAGAGGTCTGGGCCAGTCCCGGAGCCTGGTTTTTCATTGACACACTGGCAGCCACGCTCCTCTGAGTTGTAAAATTTAATGGGAAAATATGTGTAAAGAGCTCTCCTCAGTCTGCACGTGGTGGTTGCTGTTTGCGGTGGTAGTACTCTCATTCCTCACATTAATCCCCGCACAGGACTGTACGGTTCACAGAATGCTTTTGAACTGTCATCCCATTTTATCCTGTAGGGTGGGAGCTGGGGAGGTATCGTTCACCTCATTTGATAGATGAAAAAACTGAGGTTCAGAGAGGTCCTCAAGATAGGCTCATAGTTGGCCTGATTCCTGGTCATGTGCCCTTTCCCCTGTCCCATGCCCTCTCCTCAGGTATGAGGGACAGACATAGCTCCCTTGTCACTGTGTTGAAGGGAGCACAGAACACTGAGGGCTGAAGGAGAGTGGGAAGGACACTGGCAGTTTTTGAGTGTCTGTTATTTTCGGCTGTTTAAATCTACTGCCTCTTTAATTCTCATTAGCATCCTGGGACTTAGGGATTATCGTTCCCATTTTATAGATAAGGAAACGGAGGCTCAGAAATGTGAGATAATTTTGCCAAGAACAGACCTTCATTCCAGAATGGAGGGGGGCTCATGCTCTGGGGGGCAGAGAGCATCGAGGGGGGGAGGAAGAAAGATGGGCAGTTAGGCCCAGAACCAGTCCTTTTGCTTTGTGGTCAGGGGCGCTGGCCTCCCACTAGCCTGGAGCTGATTCTTACTGGGAGGACCTTAGACCTGTGCCAAGATTGGATCCATCCTGTCCTGTTCCCTGTACGTTGGCAGGGCTCATGAGGAGTGGCCTCCAGGCCTGGGCCGTAGCCTTACATCACCGTGTCCCTGAGAGTCCCCGTTGTCCATGGAAAACTGCTCTGAGCCGGGCACAGAGCAGCCGGCACCAGGCGATCAAACCCTTGACCCCACCCAGGGCCAGGGGCTGATGGTATCAGGAGGCAGACCAGAGAGCTGCGAAGGCTGGTGGCCTTGGCGTGTGAGCTTGGCCGCTGCCAAGTGACCTGCTTCTGTCCACCGTCGCTCCAGCCTCTGTGAAATGGAGGAGCTAGTGCCACCGGGAGTGAGTCTGCTGTGACACTGACTGGCATGTGGTGGTTCAGAGGGCCATGCACAGGGCCTGGCACCCACCGAGGGCTCAGCAGGGCATAGGCGCCCTTCTTGGTGGAGTGGGTTCCAACCGGGCTTCATCCTGACAAGCAGAGAGCCACCAGCCTCTCAGGCCTCAGCTCTCCACCTGTGAAGTGGCTGCAGCTCACATGGTTAACAAGGATGCTCTAAGGGAAAGAGTCACTGCTTATTTTGTTTCTCAGGGAAGCACTGACGCGGACCTGGTTCCAGAGCAGGCAGTACAGGCACGTCCGCGCCACCCAGGCTCTTGGGTTACTTCATTTTATTCCCGTGGTACATTCAAGTAGGCACCAGTATATTCCCATTTTACAGATGAGACTCACAAAGACAAAAGAAATGTATTTCTCAGGAAAAGGTGGAGCTGGGATCAGCTATGGGGTCTCAAAACTTCTGTCCTTTGTCTCCTGGCTCTCCTGAAGTCAGATTCCCACAGACAGGCCCCGAGTGACGCTGCTCAAGAGATTGGCTGAGCAGCGCCTCCGGCCTCACGGCTCCCATCTGCAGTGGCTGCTTGGTCGAGCTTTGCAGGCCAGCCGAGCCCTGGCCCAGGCCTGACTCAGTACTGGGGTCACCTTCGCGTCACACTGACCAGAGGCTTGGAAGGCACATCCTGGGGTCCCGTCCCCATCAGGGTTACTCCTGGGGATTAGTCTAGAACAGCCCCTCACCTGTGGGCCTCGATACCTGGGGCCTCAATACCTGGGTGGACACTGGAACGAGAGAGTGCTCAGGCTCCTCTGAGGTCACCCGGAGCAGACTTTTTTCTAGATGGACAGAGGAAAAGGATATTTGCAGTGCCGGCAAGGACGGCGTCCACTGGTCCAGAGAACAGCAATTATCATCCATGTGCCAGTGAGCTTGGGCAAGCCGTGCGTTTCTCTCATGGGTGAATTCACCCCAGGCCCCTCAGGAAATCCAGAGACCTGGAGCAGGTGGGCTGAACTAGGCCCAGTGCCACTGTGGTGTGCCCTCCTTGCAGCCTGCTGGCTGGAGGGTGCGACCTCAGCTGTTCAGAACACAGGCGCCTCACTGCACTCTGCCACTCCCCCAAGGGACATACAAGCACTACCTTGTGGACTTAGGGGAGACAAGAGTGTGGCCTCACCAGGTACAGGGGCGCAGGCCTGTAATGCCAGCCACTTGGGAAGCCAAAGCAGGAGGATCACAAGTTCGAGGCCAGCCTCAGCACCTTAGCGAGGCCCTAAGCGACTTAGTGAGACCCTGTCTCAAAATGAAAAATAAAAAGGGCTGGAGATGAGGCTCAGTGGTTAAGCGACCCTGGGTTCAGTCCCAGGTACAAAAAAAAAAAAAGTGTGGCCTCACATCATCTGGGAAGCCAACAGACAGGCCCCTCACTCCTTAGCCTGGCCCTTGCCTGAGGCTTTCCCACTGTGCTTGGATCAGATATTCCAGCCTCTAGAGTGCCCCCACCCGGCCCTTCAAGACCCCTTCGACCCACTGCCTCTATTATGTCTTCCAAGGGCTTCTTAGGGCTTGAGCTACACGTGCATCGTGGTACTGTCAGGTTTACTCTACAATACCTACAATATCATATATATGTATATATAGATAGATAGATAGAAAGATATTTTTTTTTGCATAACAAAAAAAAAACGTAATGCAAGCTTGTAACAATTCAAGCAATACCGGGATCATAAGGGAAAGTTCGCAGCCTCCTTCCTTCTATCCCAAACACCAATCTACACATGCACGCTATTCCAGCAGCATGAGATGTGTCCACGTCACTGATCTGGCAATGAATCAGGTCACCCTGTGTCATCGCTCATGGTTTTGTTTTTATGTTTCCCACATTTGCTGTTTCATCTTCCTGCCCTCTGTGGACAGGCTGTGCCTCTGAAATGCCAGCTCTGTGTGGGGCACATTCTAGGGACGGGGCCACTCTGGGGTCCCAAGGGCATAGAAATTGTTTGGCAACCTGAGACCAGACCACAGAGTTTCCAACTGCCTGGATACTTCCTTCTTGGGGCCCTGAGTTCCAGAAACTTCCCCAGTCACTTCCCCAAAGTCCCGGAGAGGAAAGACAGCATCCCATTTAATCGGGCCACTTCTTCCTCTGGGAGTTTTTATTGGAACGCCCTTTCCCACATCACTCCTCAGGAGCCTGCACGAGCCCAGGCAGGCAGAGCGGTGACCCAGGGGGGCAGAGTGGTGACCCAGGCGGGCTGCGGGGGCGGGGGGGGACTGGGAATTCCATGGTCTCCCTGGCTGCAGCAGGACTGCCTGGCCAGGGACGTGTGGGGCCCCCACTTCGCCATCAGGGCAGGACCTGTGTTTGTTTTAGATAAAAACCACAGACTCAGTTCCAACAGTCACAGGCCTCCGGAGCCCCATCCTGCTGGGGAAAGGGAGAGCTGATAAAGAAGGCGCCTTGTTCTGCAGGAGAAAAAAAAATAAGGATACCATGTGTCATTGCCATTCCTGGTGCCTACTGCAGGCCAGGCCCTGCACCGAGATCTCATGGACACCCCACGGGGATTCAGCATCATCCTCGCATTTCAGAGACAGGGAGAAGGTTAGGCCCAGGGAGGGGAGGGGAGGCACCTGCCTGGGAGGGCAGAGCCCACAGCGGCTTGGGCTTACTGGAATTTGAACTCAGGCCGCTTAAGCCTCTCTGGGGACCCCCCCCCCGCCCCTGTGTGGGT